>NW_023614918.1:0-71829 GCF_013339695.2 Rhipicephalus sanguineus
GGGGAACAGAATAAAAAAGATCTACTACGTGAATAGAAAAAGCTGGACCCATTGTACGAGTTCGTTGAAGGAACGACAAACGTCGTCCGAATTCACCACACGGAAAGGATCATCAACGGTAAGTTGCTTAAGCTTTTTAATAAGAACCTGCTATGAAGTTGCCACGTGCCACGCTCACTACAATCGCTCTTCAACGGTATATCTGCTCTATGGGTTTGGCACTCAAGAACACAGTCAGCGTACCGCACCCGCTCTTATCTATGCTCTTATCTAGCTGTGGCAGGTTATTTAGTCACACATTCTCAAAAGCGCCTTCTTGGCTTTCGGCACACTAACTTTCAAGGGTGAAGAATTTTTGCAAATTGCCTGCTGCGCTTTTTGCAAAAACATGGCTTTTGGCATGACTAAAAAATTGCCCTCTTTATCAGCCTGCAATAAACATAATTCATTTTGCTTGAAGTAGGCAACGAGGCGGTTTAAGGAACGCAAGTCGTGGAACTTCCTGGGTAAGATCCTGGATGACAGTAGAGATAGAACGGCGCGAGAACTCTTAGAAGCGTTTTTATCAGGGAAAGTGGTAGTGGTTGCGTTAGTCAGACGTCTGTTGCCTTGTTTGCCGCGGAACATGCGTTTTTCTGTCGTACTGTTGTGTATTATGCCTAGCGCCCCTGTAGCCTGCCGGATGTCACATTTGCACTTGCGCGTTTGGAACGCATATATATTCTATGTAGCTTGAACTTCTATTAAAGTTGTTAGTAGCGCCTGTGGTTTGTAATTCTGTGTGTCCGTTGTGTCTTTTTCGCGCCACATGATGTCTATTAGTATTTGGTGTTCGTTAACGTGCACTGATATCGCACGATACACATCCATCTAGTATTGCACCTCCATAGGAATGAGATCGCCGTAGACGGGATCGAACCCTCGACCTTCGGGTGAGCAGCCGGGAACCGTAACCACTGTACCATCGCGGTGGGCAGCGTGCCGTTATGAAATTGCCGCATATAGTTACGTGTGCTTTAGCATGACGTGATCCGCATACAGCCATGCCGGTGAACGACAAGGTCATGAAGCACGAACTTCGGGCCAGTCGCCAAAATATCGTTTCTATTGTCTATTGTCTTCATTTTAAATAAAAGAAACGCCTGAGCACCTTGCTCGCAGTGACAACGAATACCCGGTTGCGACAAAAACATTTTTAGCCTTGTGCATGATTTTATCTGCATTTTACTGTGAATTATCTTATCGCAGTGCATCCTATCTATGTCCTGCGGCTCATTTCTGATTTTTGATGCGTATACGTCGTCCTAATCATTGTGTAACTCTTTATCTACATCAACTTTTTAGCTTTTACTCAAATATTTGCCAGCTGCATTTCATGCTTACGTATTACTCTTTGAATTGTGTAATGTCTCTATTTGCCGTTTCAATTTTGTGCAACGAAGACTTTGCGTATGTGCAAGCAGGATATATATTTATTATTTTTACTTTTCTTTGCTTCAATCGCTCTCTGTAAAACAAAGCAAAATGCACCCCCCCCCCCCCCACTCAATGTTCCTAGTGGAACCTGTGAGGTAGCTGTATAAGTGAACTTAGTCGGGAGGAGAAGGAATGGTTGCACTCGCAAGTACATTTCCGTAAAAATGCCGTAACTGTACTGCGTGCAACGTACAACAGATGCGTCGTTTTCTGCATCATTTGTGTAGCGTACAAACAGCGAGCCACTTCCGTTCGCGAGCAATTACATTCTTTCCTTGTGTGCGAACGATGAAGTATTAACTTATAGAGTGTTCGTTTTATTCATCGATCAGTTTTGTAACGGTCGTCATATTTGAGTAAATGCCCTGAAAAAGAAACGAAGGCCGAAATGGCGAAGCCCCGGATTCAGCATTTTTCGGATTCAGGACGCGACATTTTCCGAATGAAACATTATGCAGAGTTTCCACGAGCTGTCCTTGCGCATGCTTTCTTTCGCGCTCATAGCTCCACGTTTTCTGACACCCATCGTACTCTTTGACATCGATTGTGCACCGCCTATTATAACAGCGCTTTATTATCCCCTCTTTCTCAAACAAGTCTCAACTTGAAGTTTCGTCCTTCACTCGACCGATTTGATCACAGCGCCACAACCAGACTAAAAATGACGTCGCGATTTTCACGCATTGCTACCTATTATCGCTCCTACCCAGTGGCCATTTCTACTTACAGGGGCTGCGCTGGCATCGATATTTTTGTGTCAAGATGGAGCGTTGAGTGGATGGACGCTGTAGAATACAGGGGTTAGAATTATGAGAGCAGCTTCTTTCTGGTGAGTATGCAAAAGGTCCAGGCAAGGCCCTCAGACACTGGACCGCGTGTATGCAACGAAGGCGCGAGCACCAGCAAAGGAATTCCGCTGGTCAACATACGTACGCTTTAACGGTACACAAATTTTACAGCCGGGCGGCCAACCCACGTACGAGCCCCTGGACTGGTCTTTGCTTCTGCCGAAACGTCATGTCGCAATTTCGAAAATAAAAAAAAGAAAGAAACCTTGCCTGCAACCGGGCACAAAGCGAAGCGCAATGTGAGCGAGCGCCGGCAGAGAAGCTTTCAGCGCCGCCGATGTTCGTTCGTATACGCTCGTCACACAGTGGTGCGCCGTGTGTCGGGAGGGAACCTCTGTTTCACCGCACTCTTCGTGAACGACCCACGGGGATCAAACAGCGGCGCGGGGCAACAAAGAGCGACTCTCGCGTCCGCGCCGCCATTAGCCGCTTTCAAGTGAATCTCCGTGTTGACGCTCCTGTAAAGTAGGTGGCCTTGAGCCGCTCGCTTCGCCCGTGCGAAAGCCAACTGGAAAGACACGCTGCGGGGGCTCGCTTTGTTTGTGCAGCTGTGTTCGCAATTACAAGATCTTGTAGGAATCTTCACTTTACATCATTAGCGTAGCCGCCACAGGCAGAGAAAAACACAATACGTGGGAGGAGCAAAAAAAAAAACAAAAGGAAATCACCTCAAAACACACAAGTAAAGCCGATGTACGTTCGTGGGACGCCGAGCACTGCCCTTCCGAATATGTCCCAAAATATTTTTACTTTTGATGAAGCGATCAGCAGTTTATAAGTATGAGGGCTTGATGTTCTGTTCTGTTCGAGTTAAGACTAGCGCTGTGTTCTGTCTTCTTTCTTGTGGTGTCGCTTTTTGCGCTAAAAAATCACTATGGATAAGTAAGGCTTTTGTATGACTGGTTCTCGTTCTGTACCTACTATATCGCATGGATTCAAGAGCCCCCTTTGAAACACTTACACCTCTTTGCTAGAGTGTATTCAACTTGTGAATAAGGCATGACCCTTTATTTTCTGTATCTCGTGGACCGGAACGTTTGTTGAAGTATGTAAAGTTTGACTTCACCAAAGTTCAGACCTTTCACATTAAATGGTGTCGCACTGCTTTCGGCAAGTTGTTTGCCGTGCCCACACGATGCCCGTTTAATCTAACATTGATTATTTGTCCAGTTTTGCGAATGTATTGCTCGTGACAAGGTTTAATTACGCTGTATCCAACAAAGAAGCGAACCCTTGAACCAATGCCTCTTTTGTTCTTTCATAGCGTGGGTATTGTCCCGGCAGTCGTGATGCGTTCAAGTAGCAAGCGAGGGCTCGTTAGCCAGCTGTTATTTCGTAAAAAGATCACGTGCTACATGACGCAGCTGGCAAAAAGGGGTGTTCCACACTTGCCGTCATGGCTACGATCGGCACTGATTGACACTCTTAGGTTTACATGCACAGATATATCCGATAATGTGAATGGGTGAACGGCCACCTCTGAAACTCAACTCGTACACCATCGGACGCCCCATCCGGAGCTTGTTTCGGTCCTCACAGGCAGCGATATGTTTTCCAGCCGCTTTAGTTCATCTCCGTTTATGCGATAATTATTGCACTACAGCTAGAACTAATAACGCCACCTATGCCTTCCTTGGCTTCGTCTTGTGTTGGTTTAATTAGGTCGTACCTAACAAATAGACAAGCCCTTGAACCAAATGCTCGTTCGTTGTGACAAATGAATCATTCCAGCATGTAAATAACACTTGAACTAGTGCAGGTAAAACTAGATTTGATATGGTGGACGCAATCACTTGCGGTGTTTTTAACAATAATATTATTTGAAGGTGTCTGTAAGTGCTGCGTCTGGGTACGAACAAGTTGTGTGGGTGGTTCAACGGGTTCTGCTTTTGCATGCAATAGCATGTCGTTAAAAGTTTTTATTACTGTGATAAGTGACTCTTGATTCTTCGAGAAACACTTTCCAAGATTCTCTTGCCTGCTCTGATAAGATAACATTTACAAAGTATAATATCTGTGTTTGTGAGCGCATGTTAGTAATTTGTTATAAGTGCTGGCGGCTGGTTGGACTGTGGTTTAAAGTTTCTTCTAGCTAGTGCCGCTTTACAGCTAACCTACACACTTTGTTGTAGGACCTGTTTAGCACTTCGTGCAGGTGATTTCTTTAAACTACAGATGCCATTCGGTTGCTCAAATGTTGAACGTATTCACAGTCGTCGCTACAGAACTCTCTTATACGCCTCGCCTGTCTGACAAGTATTTCTTGCTTGGAGTATTCCTTCATTACTCAGGTATTCATTGACTACTCTAGATTGCTTTTGACAAGTAAGTTGCTTGATTGCTGTAGTGATGACAAGAGCACTCTTGGCGTTGTTGACTATATGTTGTCTTCCTCTAGAGCGTCGTCTTTTACTTTCCTCTTTCAACGGACGCTGTTGTGCCGGAGAGGCTAATTCCAGTGGAAGGATGGTGCATGGTAAATTTCATATTAGGGTGAGATGGTAAATAAATGTGTTTAGTGAATTTACGCCGTTTTGTTCCCATATAATAAATATGTCGTCTATGTAGCAGAGATGAGTACAAGGCTTTAGAGGAGATCATTTAAAACGCTCTGATTCTAATGGTAGCGTAATAATTCTGGCGTTTGTTGGTGCAAAAGGAGTTCCCATACTAGTGCCAAAAATTTGTAGGTGGTAGGTTGAATCAAATTCAAAATAACTAAGTTTAAGTACTATTTTGGTAAAGAAAAGTAAATTTCAACACTATGTGTTTGCTTGGTTTTCTTGAGTGACGTGGAGACTGCTTGAATCATTTCAGGGATAGGTATATCCGTATACAAGGAGCAAACATCTAATGTCACCAGATTGGCCTGATCTGAGAGTGTTTGTGTTTCGTTACTTACAAACTTATTAAAAACCAACAGACAGAACGAATCCAAGGAAGGTACAGGGAATGTTATTTGTAGTCTTTTTAAGCGTAATATAGTGATTTCGACGTATATGTGAAGAAATAAAGCGCACGAAAAGATAACTTGCTGCCGGCTGGCACCGAACCTGCAACCTTGGGATAACGCGTCCGATGGTCTTCCAATTAAGCATTGACACACGAAACCTAACGTGAAATGCGCGACGGACGTTATACACAGATATCGCTGTCGTGTGGGAATACGTACGTGGGCCAAACTGGGCGATGTGTCAATGCGTGAGCACGGGTGCATGAATTATCCTTAAAGAATAAATGTAATGCGCTCTTACCTGCGCAATGTGCAGCCTGCAGATGTGAGCGTCTGCTTCGTGAGGTAAAGATAATAGGCAGGACACGTAGGCGCGAGACCTATCGGAGGCTCTTCGCAATTAAAGGAGAGGCGGCGTTAGTGATACTTCTGTTTGTATTTTCGAAAACTAGACGCAGCGCTTTGATACGTCACTGTGATTACATTTCGCCAATAGTGACGTACGAATAAACAGCTGAAGTTTACCGCCCGACCTTTCTGCTTCGTACCACTTCTTTCTCGAGTCCTTGTTTCTTTGTTTGCGCTAATATGTATCCCTTGGATATTAATGTTTGTTAATCGGGTTCGTCTTCATAGGATGAGAAAAGTCGCCGGCAGTCCGCCGCAGAGGCACAAGTCACGAACTGTTCCCGGAGCACACCAACTGGCAATAGCTGGATTTGGCTCCATTCGATTCAAATAGGGCTAACATTTGGGACACATTTATACGAAACTAAATTTTTTTTGTTTGGATGTTTGAATTAAGAATCGACCAATAATGCATAGAAGTGTTTAAAATGAAAAAGAAAGCAAGATGCGTTTTACTCACCTCAATATTTAGCGTAAGATGTGTTTCTTGAACTTACTCATTCTAGAAACGAATTGTACAGAAGTCGGCATTCAGCTGCCCCGGTGCGGCTGTGGCTGCGGTGATCGACTGCTGACCCGAAAGCCGTGGCTTCGATTCCGGCCGTTGCGGTCGCACGTGGGTGGAGCAGAAATAATTGAGGCCCGTGTAATTAGATGTCAGTGAACGTTAAAGTATGTCGCGACCTTTTTTGAGATGTTTTTAGATTTTGGCCGAAAATCTGTTGATTTGTGTCCGCCTTAAGGAGGGCTGTTTAAAGAGACACTTCAACTGTATAATGTAAAAAAAACCAAAACTAATTTTAATATAATTACCGAAATTACCCAAAATATACCCATTACGCCAACAGCCTGCCCATCACACACAATGAAAATGGCCTTGCAGCACAAAAACTGCGTATTTAGGCTCTGCAATGGTCTGAAATGTTTGTGCTGTCGTCAATATTAAGTACTTGTATACTCTAGCCTAAAAGCCAAAAATTTTGTTATTTCAGAAGGTTTTGTTTCAAATGAAATCTTATTAGATCAAAACCTATTCATCGTTTTCAATTATCCTTGTTTCTTACCCAGGATAATATCCAAGCAAAAAGCCTGAAAAGCTTCATAAGAAAATATTGATTTATTAAAAAATTACGAGCTCTCGCACAACAAAAACTGGTGCAAATCAGCTTTCGTGAAAAAAAAAAACGAGTTCAGTTTCCCAAGGATGTCACTTTTGGTTCGAGGGTAGTTATGAAAAAGACCATCAGTTTGGAAGACAACCGAACCGGACAGAGACTTAATTTTTGATGCACCACAATTATGAATGTCTTTACATTCTTTCTAAACCAAAAGTAAAATTATGATTTTTTAAAAGGGTCATTTCAAAGAGTGGAGATACATTTTGGTGAAGTCCAGGTGATCGCAATTACCCGGACCCTTCCTATACGGCGTGGTCCGCAATCATTGATCACTTATCTCCATTCGTCTGGCTGCATTTTTAACGGCAACACATTGGTACCGTGCCCGTTACAGTTCCCATGCTCGAGAGTGCCGTCGGCCTTGCAATCACGTAGGAACCGGCCGGGCAATGTACTGAGCACGTCCATATCCTTCGCCCAACGTCCAGCCGGCCCTTCGCGTCGGCTCCAAGAAGTGACGACGAAGAGGGCGAATTCGGAGGCGCGCTTAAGGCACTGTTCTTCCGAACTCCATACTTTTGTGTGGTCGTAAACATACAAAATGTGCAAACTACATCGTGACCGAGTAAGTTATTCCATTTTCTTACTCCGTCATGCAAAATATCACAGAAGGAACGAGTTCGTTTCGCCACAGTAGCTCTGGGTGCGAAAGCAGACCGGCGCCAATCGAAGCAGTTCTTTCGTGCGCGTGAAAAACCATCGCGTGACGACCCATGTCGCCGCACCATTGACGCGCCCACACCCATTCGACGGGCTCTCTATCTGCTCCATGAAGCACGATAATCGGCCGGTTCCTTCCTTGTCATTCCATATCCGGGCTACGGCGCGCGCAATCTCTGTCGGCATCGCACGCTATTCTCCTCCTCACCCACCAGTTCATCGCCCACGCTCAGCCAGTGGCCGCAAAAGAAAACGCGTTCGTGACTGAGCTTGCATCACTTCGCCGTCATGCCAAGTGAGCTGAGACGAGCACCCAGGCCACGGAGCACCCGAGCTGCGTGACCTGACATCAGGTTCGGGTTAAATTGAGACCGGTTGATCTCGAGGCATATTCCTATAAGAAAAACGCCTATTGTCTAGCGCTTCTAACATGAAATGTCTTTAGCACTGTGATGACATGACGTTTGCCAAGTGTCCGAATTTCTTCGAAAAGCTACCAATGCACCGAACCAGTTTACTAATTCTTTTTTAAGATCTGAATGAATGAATGAATGAATGAATGAATGAATGAATGAATGAATGAATGAATGAATGAATGAATGAATTTATTTCCCATTGAGCAATAGCGGGGCGAGAAAAAAAGCCGAAGAGAGACGGCTGGAGTAACCTCCTCCCCTTGACAAGAATGACAGAGAGACGGGGCAGCAAAATACACTAAAGAAATTGTGGCAAAAATCTGGAGGCAGCCCTTATTCGTGACTTAGATGACTGGTAGTGGCACTCATCCATCGGTGTTCTTGTGCCCTGGTGTATTTCTTAATTGCCAAGGAGACATCGGCTGCGTCACGCGATCAACGCCAGTGAGCCCACTATTCCTCATCGATACACCGTTTTACACATCAAATGCTACACTGTACAGGCTAGCGAGACTTCTTACAGTAAATGCGTTGGCACCAACAAATAGTTCGATAAGTTAGCGCCCAGAATCGTCGCTTTTCTACGGATGTCACGCGGCTACGAAAATCTTTGTATTGGCACTTCGACGCGCCCTCTTTTACCGAAACGCGTCGGACTGCTCGCTCTCGAGCCTTTATTTCGGTTCGAATAAACAGCAGCAGATACTTAATGCTCTCCTTCTGTTCCTGGATGTGGTGTCCTTGTTGGCCCGTGCTTCGACCTCATCCTATTTGCTCTGGACTTTGGCGAGCTATGGACTTCAACAAGGGTCCAAGTCCAGGATAATGTCGTGTGGAAACGATTTCAGGAGAATGGGGTACAGCGCTGATGAATATTTATCTGTTGAGTCTTGAGGGCACGTGTCTGGGACTGCACATTGTCGCAGAGGCATCGAAGTCATCGAAGGTCGTAACGGGTTGCATGTCGATGAGTCGCTGTATGTGAGCCTCAATTATCACGTCGTTCTTGGAAAAACGCTGTTTTAGAATGTTCAGGGGTTCACAGTAGCAGCTTGCAGTTGTTGAGAGACCCGCACTCGCCGCTGCCGAGTCGCCGGTAAAGGCCGAACGTAGATAGGTGAACTCCTCTACGTCAGTGAGCCCACCGTTGCTGCGACTCAGTTGGTTCTACTGCTCCCCAAAAGTTGTCCACAGTGATGGCTGGTCATCGGATTACATAAGGTCTACTTCGGGCAGTTGGACGGCGGGCTTCTCCATGTGATGCATGGGTTCGGTGGGCATTGCCGGCAATGAACCATTCCGGGACCCTTGAAGTTGACATAGACGATATATGTGGTTCGCGGACGTCGATGTGGCTCGATCATTATATTCCAAAACCAGGTCAAACTCTGCCTTAGCTTCTGTGGTAGACAGCACAGGGACGATGTCGGAGTCACTTGCTCTCAAGTCGGTGAAAGGCGAATGAGGCGTTCGCTGAGAATGCGAAGCTGCTCTTCCGTAACATTGTCTTGAGTGAGCGTTGCTTCTATGTCGTTGAGAACGCCGGCGCGCTCCGCGTATGTCGGCTGTCGGCGCTCTACGAAAACGGAACGTGGAAGCCCTCTCGGACATTTCTGTGGATACTTTCGAAACGAGGGAATAACAAAGCACATGATGGTTTACAGGTGCTACCTGTTTATAGAATACGTACTTACAGTAAGCCCACATTGCGAACGGTAGCCGCAGTGGTGTATGTCCAAGCAAGCTTCTTGCGTAAAAGGTAGGCAGTCATCGAGAGTGAACTACGCTCGTGCAGTGGTCTGTCTGTATAACCAAATGGGGCATACGATAACGAGGACTCAATAGAGGAATAGCGTCGCCGCAGCATGGGAGCATATTACAGTAGACATATTGTTGCATGGACGTTATGAAGGTTTTCCGAGATACGTTTTTTAGACCCTTTCAGGAGTTTGGCGCCAAAGACGACTTTTGCGCTCCATCAGGAAGAGTTTTTTTTTTTCTGATAAGTTCTTGGACGTTTCATTATCATTATTTCTCGAGTCGCGTCACACCGTATGTTTGCCGGTGTCCTCAGCCAGCAATTTCCCGCTGTTTTTTTTATCCAGTATATTAAATGACTGGGGCTAAGACAAGCGTGAGTGCATGCCGTGCATAGTATTCAACATGATTCCTACCGCTCATTACAATGCACGTGCCAATATCTGTAGCATATCAAAGCGTTGATATACCAAGCTTAACACTGAAGACTTCGCCACGTCCCTTAGAAGGAGAAGCAGCCTACAGGGCGAAACATGTGGCGTCGTGTAACGCGATAGCGAACAAATATCAGATAACAAAGTTCGCTAGACTAGTTCTCCCAACGACGGCAGTAGACAAGGGCCCTTATGGGCTATAGAAATCGCAGTGAAAAACAAGTTATTGCAGCAACTAGTGTGTAGCTGCAAAGCGCGGTAAAAACAAGCAGTTTTTTCAAGAATTGTCTTGAAAGAAATCTTGTTCAAGAAAATTCTTCAAGAATTTTGGCGTGCAAATCGTGCCTGTAACGCGAAAGGCCTGGCACCTTTCCGACAAAGATACGCGTGGCTCCGTAGAAAACAAATAAGGTTGGGATGAACAACTTGGATCTGGGAGTGAACCAACCAAATTTTGGGGTCAGTATAGAGGCCGGCAACATATGGGTCACCTTGCAGGAGAAAAGCGTCTCAGTGAGCGCTTGCTGCTGCTCACCCAACATCGTAGCCCCACGCCGAAGCAGAAATATTTCTCGTGGCTGAACGCGTGTCTAGAAGCCGATAACTGTTTACCACTTCTCATTTTCACAGTCCATGCTTAACGCAGCTTTTTACCCAGTGGACGCGTGTGAAGGCTGACACCGGGCTCCGTTGCGTACGTCCTGCACTGCGGCACCGAATACTGGCCAACCACATAAAGACGCCTCCAGAGACAGTGACTGAATATTGTGCTTTCAAGTTTTGTCAAGCACACAGTCGAAACGGGAGATCCTCCCCACTTAATCAGAATTACAGCTCAGGTGGCACTCTAATATTTCCTCTTCAGCGCGTGTCGGTGCTACTGAAGCTGGCGACGCTGACGAGCATGATAACATTTATTTCTGATGGTTGGGCGTCATAAAAAATTGCAGTAATTTAATTAGGAAATAAAAAGATGTTTATGTCGATAAGTTCACAGAATGTCGTAGCAAATAGGGGTTCTATATAAAATGCCTGTGAAATTTCTCAATACTTGCTGTATTAATTCACATAGTCTTCGCACATTTATGTCCCAGAAAATTAAACACCGAGAACCTTTATAGGTCTAAAAATTTTAATTTTCGAAGAACAAAAATGTGATCTCCTACCATGAAATAGCTCAGTGCTATCGCCTCGCGCTTGTAACCAAGCCACAGCCGCCCCTAAGACTCACAAACTACAACAGGTCGCGTCGCCTCCAAACACAATCCCCTTTCCCGTGCCACACACGCAGATTTAAGTCAAGAGGTTTCAGTCCCATAGTAAGCAAGAGAGTGAGGCTCCGTCACCTCCCTCCATTGCATACTGCGGGACTACATTGAAGATGAGCTGCTTGAATATTTCTGACAGAAAAAACTTTTTGTCATGTAGGAGCCTTCCGAATTTCCACACAATGTCGTGTACCTGATGTTTGTCTAGAAATTCATTTTGAAAGTATTGTTCCTCGTTTCAATACCAACTTCGGATTGCATATTAAGCGAAGCGTTTCAGGAAGTTGCATGAATGTGAATAAAAGTTTAGAGGACGCTTGAGCTTCGCCTTCAAAAGTCGAACGCTATTCGCGGCGAGATCGACCTATAGGTGGCAGCACCGCCACCCCGCTAGTGTGGATACTGGTTTCGTGTGGTGTGTGTAGAAGTGCACGGGGCTTCTGTTTTCACATCGTGATTTTGTGTTCCGTACCCGCAGAAAACTCTTCGTTATCGATGGTGAGGTTTTGTTCGATGCCACAATGCCGCACATACTGCACAGAGCCAGGGATAAGCTTCCATTTTTATCCCACTGACGCGGAACGTCGCCGACTGGCTCGTTAGGCTTCGTAACGGCAGGACGCCTTCGCGGCAGGACGCGATGGTGTGCAGCAAGCACTTCGACGACGGCACATTCGCATTCGCAGACGAGAAAGAATGGTGAGTAGTCAGCGATAACTTCGCTAATGTGTGCATTTATATGCTTGTTGCTGCTGTGCACTACGAGCGTGAAGACGGTCGCAGTAAGCGAACGCTCGGGGAAGCTTCCCTGTGCTTTGATTTTCCTACACTTCCGCAGGAAAATTAAGCGAGAATCAATCGAGAAAGAATAAAATTAATTCATGGAATTTATTCTTGGTCATTCATGTACCGTCTGCTCTGTCAAAGCAAAGTTTGTTCGCGCTTGGCTATGAGTCTGTTTAAACGAGAGTCCCCGAGCCCTTTTGTAGTTCGCGCATGTTTCATTGTGTTTACACGGCCGCGAAACAGTTCTCAGTATTCCGCAGGGCAAGTACGTGCGCCGAAACGCGGCAAGTGTGTATGCATGATCTGGTGCATAGTAAAGGGTATCGTTTTATGAGCCCTCACACGCCACGTAAGCGATAAAAATTCGCGAGCGACTTTATCGCCACTGCTTGTCTCGATGAATATATTTTTCTCGCTCGCTCTCTTTTTTTAAGGGTTTTCGCGGAAGAGATTGAGGCCTTACGCACTTCCGACACTGAACTTGCCACAGCGCAAATTTGACAGACATAAGCTACCTCGCAAGTACACGGGTGTCTTTGTATACATTTCGCCACAAGTTATAATTGCGCAAGGCAACTCAGTTTTGCGATTTCCGTGTCATTCCATTTTCTGTTCTGTTTAGGGGACAATTTAGGTACCGAAGTGTCAGACGTGACTTGACAGAAATATTTTTCTGCAGTGGGACCAGGACCGTACACAACTAAAGCTGGTCGCGTAACCTGTAAACGACAGTCCCGAAGTTACACCTAACCACAACGCGCAAGTGCATGAGAGCCTCTTTTTTTAATCACCGAGCCGCTAAAAGGCTATATTCACATGAGATTTAATACTTCTCATCTTAGGACAACGCCAAGTGCACTTTGCAATGAGCTTGAACCACAGAGCGGCACCTACACTGATATGACTCTCGTGAACGGATGGTACGACGACCACACACAGCACTCTCGACAAGTGCACTCACTGATCTTATTACAGTACATATACAGCCGATCAAGGCCAAATGCTTCTTTACATGTTGTTAGGCATACGTACGAGCGGTTAAAGTTGCACCAACGCAACGGAACAAACCGCCTTTAGAGGCCCTGCATGACGTACGCGTACATGCAAACACAACGCGACTAGCAGACGACGCATGGAGCAATCCACACTAGGCGCGCTTCAGCCAGTAGCCGCCAGGCGGCGAGTCCGCTCGATCTCGTGGCCAATACGTAGTTGGGCAGGTCGCATCGCCTTCTGAATCTCTTCGCCTCTCGGCGGACCGCTCAACCTTCCCGCAAAGAAAGGAACGTCTGTGCGCGTAGCATTGGCTATTCACGCGATAGCGCTATAAAGAGCTCATTTTGCAGAAATTCCGGTGTCGGCGCCGGCGTCATTGTTGGTGAGCGAAAAATCTGCGTTGTCCGTTAGTGAAAATTCGAGTAGAGGCAAATTATTAAATAAGAAAATAACTTTGGTCCGACTGTGAATCGAATGCAGGCCTTCGGCGTGGCAAGCAGGTGTCCTACAACGGAGCCACGCCAGCGATACAAACCGCTTCGTAAAATAACGCTATAAGAATGTCATGTAGCCTCCTTAACGCATGTAATATTGCGTCGCAGAATCGTAAAATCGCACCAGACCTCGAAACATGTGAATTGCGCAAGGAGTGGGTGGCATAAAGTTGCCCACCCTTTACGAATTGAGCAGCTGGCCAGATGCGCGTGGCGCCTTACGGACGTGCACTGGGCGTTTCGCCGATTTTATTTTATTTTAATAATACCCGTGGTTTAACGTCCCAAAACCAAGTTATAGATACGAGAGACGCTTTAGTGGAGGGCTCCGGAAATTTCAACCACCTGGGGTTCTTTAACGTGCAGCTGAATCTAAGTACACGGGCCTCAAACATTTTCGCATCCATCGAAAATGCTCCACGGCCGGGATTGGATCCCGCACCGTAACCACTAGACCAACGTGGCGCGGTTTCGCCGATTTGCAAAAGGAAGAATTATGCCGTAGTGGGCATTTCGCAACTGTACTTGCAGTAGACATCCTAGGAGAGTTTGAAACGGAGAATGGGACGTGGACATATGTTCGTTTCCCTGCGGCACGGTTCAAGGCGATGCGCACAGGGCCCGAGTACGCTACCGTGTCCTACTCTTGAAGGCGAAGCTCAAGTGTCCTCCTAGTTTACAAATTTTCAAACTACTATATAGATTGCCTACTGGAAATACAATTGCGAAGCACCCACTACGCCATAATTGTTACTTTTGCGAATTGGCGAAGTACCCACGATGTGTTCGTATACGGTGCCACGCGCACCTGCGCCGCTGCACACTTTGTTGATGCTGTTACTGATAATGTTGATTAGTTATGTCTGCGCCCTTTCTAATGCGTGGGCAGCTTTAAACCGCCCACTCATTGCGCTATTCGTATATTTTGACGTCTGGTGCGGTTCTACGGTTCTGCCACTTAATATTGCGCGCGTTGAGGAGACTCCTCCCACTTCGTCATTCGTGTAGCCCTTTTTTTCCCCAAGTACCTTCAATTACTGTCGTGACTCTGTGGTAGAACACTTGCTTGCCACGCAGAAGGCGTGTGTTCGATTCGCACTCCAACCGAATGTTTTTATTAATTAATTATTTGCATTTATCTCGACGTTTCGCTCACGGACAACGCTGATTTTTCGCTCACAACCAAGGACGCCGACACCGACGACGACACCGGAGTTTCTGCGAAACTAGCTCCTTAACGCTGCCGCGTTAATAGCGCGATATTATTACTGAAACTTTTCTGCCATATACGGCTCCAGAAATTTAGCAAAAATGTTCTATGTTTTCATTTTTCCTCTGTAAAATGGCGGTACGTATGAATATATGAGCAGTCAATCTGGGCTCTACGGAAGGTACAGGGGTGGTCAAAAGTTCCCAGGCCGCAACGCCCGGCCGCGGAGGAGCGGTTCGCTGTTATCGGGGCGCTGCGATCGCAATCACGCCTTGGCGCACGCTGGCGTCGAGCGTGTGCGTGGGGGGAGGCGGGGCGGTGCATCTCGTTCTCCTTGATAAGAAACCGACGTATAAACTTGGTGTGTCATGTTCCCTCACTCACCGCTCTTCGATGTTTTACTACCGTGCAGCGTGTAGCGAGGCGACAGTCTTCCGGAAAACTGACGCATCATGATTGCGGTCACATTTAGCTAGACACCACATATATTACCGTGGTTTTGGGCTTCTTGGAAAATAATGTCGTGCGTTTAACTTTCCATTTTCACTGCAGTGGCTCTCTCAGCCGTCTGCGCAGGCCCATTCGCTGCATACGAACACGGTCGGAGCCTTATCAAGGAGACCAACAAAGAGAGAGGGATACACCTCCCCTTCACGCACACGCTGGACACCAGCGTGCGCCAAGGCGTGATTGTGATGGCAGCGCCCCGATAGCAGCGAGCTGCTGCTCCGCGGCTGGGCGTTGCGGCCTGGGAATTTTTGACCACCCCTGTACATCTGCACTTACAAATATTTCCACACCACTAAAGTTTGTAAATCTTAGGATCAAAAATCACAAATAAGAGAAAATCTTCATTGTGGCCCGCAATGAAGCGCAATATACGCCACGTGATGCCCCAAATGAAAATCAGCTTTCTACATCAATCATATAAAAATGAATAATTATTTTCATAAGGCAAGTTTCATGAGTACATTTTCTGCTTGAAGGTATGTAATGCGCGACTGTGACAAATAAACCTCGTTGTAAGTCTTGTCTGTGTTCTTTTTTTTACTTGTGCTCTGTCTTTTGCGCTGCTTTTATTTCAAGATGAGATTAAGAAGTTGGCGGGGTTAACGTGGCCCCCGGAAGCACAGGAACATGGCAGACGCCCTGCACTGGGTGTAGCCAATCAACTGCTGCTGCTGCTGCTGCTGCTGAAGATGTTGATGATTGGCGTGGCAGCGTCGCAATGCCTTACGCAGATACTATCGATATATGAGGAGACGGCGGTTGGCGGCATAGACTGTCAAGCGAGTATTTTTTAGTTTTGCGCGTCAACGAGCATTTTGGCCGTCAGCGGAGAGAGACACAAGTGCAACACCGTTTGACATTGTGATAGGAAAAAAAAAAAAAAACATTCTTTAAAATAGCGTTGAAAACTAAACGTACGTCAAACTTCTCGAACGTGTGAGACCTTCACAGGATATAAAAAAACATGGCTGTTTTTCACCGTGAAAACTTCCGGCACGCAATTACGTCGAATGGGCCGTGTTTTCGGCTTGACCGCGCACACAGAAAACGAGTAGCTCCGTTAGAGCGAGCTCGTTTTTCGTGGCCTGATATAGTAGACACTAAAAGATTGAACCACAATAGGCGTGTAGAAGCCAATAGCCGCCTTGCAGTCACGAGCGCGCCCTATTGTGCCCACCGCGATGATCGCAGTGTGCCCAGTAGAGCGCGCACAATGGATGCATCTCGCACACGCCGACCGTCATCGCCGATCGAGAGCAGCACATTGTAACGTCATCGTTCGCGCCGCCAAGCTTTAATGGAAAGCGTTCCTAAATGGAGTCTGTGGAAGCAGCTACGACCCGCTCCCGGGCGCTTAGCGCATTTCTCATTGTTTTCGAGTTTCTTCTTGCTTTACTCATGAGTCACTCCCGGAAATAGAGATGATTTTGCTGGGACTACAAAAACTGCGGCCATATCAACTGCGGCCGGCTACGACGCATTCAAGAACAGCGGCGTCGGTTGGGTATATCAGAGCTCCCCGAAATAAACGCGCGCCAATCGCGTCGTGGAGCATTGAGCGAGGACCGCAGGATGGCACGCGCACCGGAGCCTCTCTTGACTGTGAAACACCTTGTCTGCGGGCATCACTGGTATCGCATGCATTCGGGGTCACCGTCCGGAAGAGTCTGTAAATTAGCCTCGTTAGTAGAAAACAAGATAATTCGCTTGCGCTCATCAGAAGATACGTTTTTTTCTCTTCCCAACTTGCCATAGATACTTCTTGCCGATCTTCCGAACCTATAGTAACGCGAAATGTTATGCTATGACTCAGACGATAATGATCTACGTGCATTTTAAGAACTCAAGTTTACGCGGCTGTGTAAAGTACGTTTATCACACATTCCCCTCGAAAGTTGTAATTTCGTGTTCGGAAACTGACGTACACCCACCTTGGTGGAATCGTAACCTGAGAAGGAAGGCATATCTACCTTTTTCTTTAATGCTATGGTATAGTAACATTTATTTGTTCAAAGCTTGAATCATTGAGGAAAATGTTTGCGTCCTTTTGAAAGTTTACGTTTATGTAGAGGGGTGTTCAAAAGTTTACAGGCCGCTATCCCATGTAATCCTATGGCTGCGCGGCCTGGGAACTTTGGAACACCGCTGTACCTTATCTTCAAGTGACATAGAAGGGAGGAACATGGTAAGTCAGGCGCGTTGGTTGCCATTCATTTTTGTTCAAACAGCGCGCAATTAAACGAAGCACGAAAAAAGGAGTACACAGGACATGAGCTGACATGTGTATGAGACTTTCAAACAGGCAGAGTCTGGGCTAACTTTCACCCATGAACTCCCGAAGGACATGGAAATCCAGCTCCTGGATTTAAAACTCACGTTTCAGGCAGACCTTGTGGGCTGGAGCTACGCACCCAGGCGAATCAAACACTTGTTAGGCTAGATTTTGGTCATTAAACAGTTGTAAAGAAAGACATTGTGGTAAACTGTCTCATTTCCGCTCTCACCAAATATTGCAGGTGGAGAGAATTGAGACAGCGGATTAGCCGCCATCGGTTGTCTCTGAGGCATGCAAAATGCTGTCCAGAGAGCTAAAAGCCGATACTCGTGCAAGGTTGCGCGACAAAAAGAAGGAAAAAAAAGGGGCCATTTCTTATGTGCAAGGCTTGTCAAAGAATGTAGCTGGCTGTTATGGTGGTAATGTGATTTTGACCGCCCCCAACAAACTCTGGAAACTCTGCCCAGCCGTACGGAAAAGGTGGAAGCGGCAAGTAGCCGCCGTGTACTAAGATGTGAAATTAAACACATGGTTAAATATGTCCCTTGCAAAAAGAGGGTCGTCTGTCGGATTCATTTTACGTGTGGTGCTACTTGCATAGGTGTGTGAACACACGTGTTTGAAGCACCGGGGAAATATAGGAAAAGATGCACACTCGCACTTGACAAAGCACTGCCGAGACTGAAAATAAAAGCAGAGCGCATAAAAGACGGGACACATGAGACAAGAATACGGGACACCCGTCCCCTCTTCTTGTCTCTGGTGTCCCGTCCTTTTCGCGCTCTGCCTTTATTTTTAGAAAATGCATCAACTCGCCCAGCAACGCATTCTAATAACCTCTGCCAAGAGTGTGGTTTTTGCACACGTTTTGCCGACACCGACATTGTATTCACACACAGGGATCAATCAGACAACATGTGAGGTGGTTGAAGCATTCCATATCGCTAGGAGGGGTAAAGATTGCATTAGTCAACCCTCACTGCCAGTGTATGACAAAGCGATAGCATACCGGGGCTTCAATTACATTGTTGTTGCGCCAAAGTCCGTGCTATTTTACTCTGTTCCGCCTATACCACGAGCTACGTTCATGCATATGTATTGCTAATGTTTTTTTTTTTTTCAATTAAACTCCAGTCGCGAGTCAGTGCATGTCCTGTGTACTCCTCATCTCATCCTTCAATTAGTTACGCGCTGTTTCATCAAAAATTGAAGGGAGGTTTCATAACGGAGGTGCTCGGTTACGTGCTTTAAAATTCACTTTAAGACGAACAGTGATGAAGAGAGGCTTCGCAGGCCTCTATTCATCACTGTCACCACACGAAAAAGCATCTGCGAGCCATACATGCATCAGCTGCATGAGTCATCTGGAAAACATGTATTATTAGGAGAAGCCTTTCTCCAATTTACGACCGTCAGAACATGAGAAGTTTTATTAATGAAGCGATTTCCAGGGTTTTTTTTCCCCAATTTCATTCTATTTCAGCTCGAACGAGCTCATTTTAAGGGCTCATCCTGTAGGCTGAGCGTGCAGTACACCTAAAATGCATTGTATGCGTTCATTATTTATAACCATTAACAAGACTGAGGAGTAATCGTCACAGTATGTCCAGAACGTGTGCGTAAAGCCTACGCACAGTTTTTCTTTCGCGTACAAAAAGCATGCGCCATATTGAAAGAGCATGTCCACAGCATTCACTTGGCGCCTTCGATTACTTGAGCATCTTCTAAACGTAATTTATAAAAAATGGTAAATACACGTTCCTCGGTGGATTCCTATTAACTGCAGATTGATTTCGTATTCAACTTTTAATCCAGAAAATTTCGCTCGATGGTACTGAGTCGCAGACGGTAAATGCTTGTAGCACTGTCTTGCTTTTTTGCCCCACTCAAATGTGTGGCGTCTGTGGCTCGGCAATAATGATTGAAGCCAGTTGTCCTGTACCACCGTTTATTCTCGACTGTTCATTCACGTGGCAGTTCTTGCATGCGTCCGCTTGGATGACCTTAATGACGACCCTCTGCTGGCGTTTTTATTTACCCGACACTGCCATTCTTCCTGAGCTGGCTGAAGTGCATACACACTGTCCTATCAAGGCCAATGTAAACGGTAAAACAGGTTTCCTCTGCAATTCAAGGCTGGCCGGTTTTGCCAAAGCATAATTGTAGAGGAAGGAAAATGCCAGCGAATGTTCACGCAACAGGAGAATTAAAACGCCATAATTGTTGACACAAGCGAAATGTCGACGTATGACAGCGGAATTCACGAGGATGTGCTATCGTGAACGATATGAGTGGCAACATGCGAGCGCGTCGCAAATACCCTCAAACCTGACTGGGGCGATTCACGGCGGCCGCTGTCAGAAACTAAGTGGAACAACAGTTATGGTTCCGCTAACCATGGCACTAACAATAATATCTGGGCTTTTACAGGCCAACCCCAGGGCACAGAAAGTCTGAATCTCGAGCCATCGCCGAAGGGGGCCAGAAAACTGATCACGCCACTGAAAAAAAAAAAAAGGGAGAACATAGTGCCTCCACTACCAAGGCCTGCCCTCGAGATCGCAGAATTGCCCGCTAGAGGCGATGTAATAAGTGCAGTATTTGAAAAAAGAAGGTCCGCTTTCTTACATATTTGAAAGGTAACATTTGGTGCCGACCCCAATCCTTGACACAGGTGAGTGGAGTGGCACTCGCACGGTGGCGTTCTTTTGCATTGGTTTATTCCTTAAGTGAGTGTTGTGTTTGGCCGAAGCGGATCTCAGAGGCCACGCAGAAAGAAGCGCGTGGCTGATATCTGCTCCGCCTGGTGCCGGGACAGCTGCTCACAATCGATTAACTCAGTCGATTAATTTTCATTAATTCTTCTGAGAGCTAATTGGCGCATATTTTAAGCCAAGTTATACTCCGACATCATTTGGATCCAATCTAAGTGTTAACTTGAACCACATCCAAGATTTCAATTTCTTGATAGACTTTTCTTTTTTCGGAATATTACGAAAGCCGGAAGGAAGTGCTCGACCGGATATGCTTGGAAGGGAAACGAGACCGTCACTCGGTGCTAATTCCGCTAAAAAGAAGATGCCAGTGCTGGCTGAAAACAGCATTCCTGAGTAGGCCACCAGCTACGTTAAAGGGCCCCTAAACCCCCTCCGACATTTTCCCGAACATTTCAAGTAAACAAGCGCATCGCGTGCAGAATGCCGTCGCGATCAACGATGCCACACGCCGCAGCGCTACAGGTCGCGGGCGCGCCACAATTTCGAAAAAACAATAGCTTCTCCTTTCCGGTCCCCGCCATTCCCGCCACTGATATGCGTGACATCACCAGTGAAACTATGACGTTATCAGTTTCGATGCTTGCGATTGGCCGAACGACAACCGACGACTTCCGGTTACTCTGCAAACAGCTGTTCGTGCGCACCTTGCTGTTCTTGGTCGTGTTGCCGCTTGCGAATCGACATCTGCGGTCCGTAAGGGCCCGCTCACGCTAGCGGCAAGCCTGCCGCAACGGCGCGGTGCCGCAGAACGTCAGCCGTCGCCGCGCGCGCGACAGCAGTCCAACTTGCACGGCAAGCTACGCCGGCAAGCCTCCGAAAAACATGGCCGCAGTGCCAAAAGCGGTTGTCGTCCACCTCGAGTCTATCAAGTGGCCGCCGTGTGCTCTGTAGCATGTAAGCTCCGAACTGATGCTTCCATTTGCTTTAGATTCATGTCCTTAAGCTTCGACAGCAAAGTATTCGTACCGATTCAGCCCCATTTTGGAGAGCCATACTCAAATAATCGATGCTGTAGGCTTAGCGAGTCGAGAAGGGCGCTTCCGAATGCTCGGAGGACATAGATTACGCGTTTGTTAGTTGTTTCTAATCCTCCATAGCTGGCGCCACTTGACCTGGCGCCAGCTTGGGGACATTTTATTTGGTTTTACGCGACGCTTTCTTTAATGCCGGACATGTGACCCTTGTCACACGGGTAGTCTAACCACAGTTAAGTACGACGGCCGTTAAGTCTAACGGCTGTTAAAACGCAACCGCCAAGTCGCTAGCGTAATTACGCATCCACGCCTTGCGGTTTGATGAGCTCCGTGAACTCATATCGAGCCGAGGTGGTCTGGCACGGCGTGTCCCCGTACGGGTCCCATCACGTTGGCGATCCTTTGAAGGCGTGCGCGCAACACAGGGTCCATACCGGCACGATTCGTAGGGGCACGGGCCGGCACGGCAGCAACAGCGGTTAGTCAACGAACAGAGCACCCAGATACCACACAGAGTTGACGGCGAGCTGGAGCGTCGGAGTCGCCGGAGTCGCGGCAACCGGAAGTAGACGCTCTCTCGAACAGCGCGTCAGCGGTGACGTATGCCACGCGAGATGAGGAGGGGCATTCAGCGAGGAGGGCAAAGCGGTTTTGGAAGAAGGTAACGTAGGAAAGAGGGAAAGAAGCGATCGTCGCGTTTCGATCATCAAACGCGTGTAACTCCGCTATTACGGCACCGTTTCGAAAAATTCTCACGGCTACGTGTTCGTTGTAAACTCGAGCACAACTTCCTCACCTCAACTAAATTTCGACCACTGGGTGGTTTAGGGGCCCTTTAAAACTGCACGCGTGCGCATCCCTTGAACTCCCACAGGAGATTTTGCGCCCGTCAGCTGCGCTGGTCACCGACGTTCACAGAGTGGAATTGCATCGAGTTTTTTAGGGGCGAAGCTCCTTAAGGCGGCACCCGTTCGTCCCTCGTAGTCGTAGTCGTAGTCCGTAACCAGTCTTACGCTTTGACCTCTAAGGTGGTGCCGGTGGGAGATTTTTCCTGTGCGTTGTTGAACAATAAAAAATTCGCAGCGGTAGCTAAAAGCCGACTTCTTCTGTCTCTCATTCCCATTAGCAGCCATTCTTTACCTCCAAGGTAGTGCCTGGTGAGATTTCTCCTGTGCGTGATTAAACAATAAAAAGTTTGTTCAAAACGCCGTTGATTGATGAAATAAACCAACGAAAGCCGCCAGATGTTTTGTAAAAGCAAAACGGAAGAACGCCAGATGTTTCTAAAGCAAAAGGAAAAGACGCCAGCTGCTTAACGAAAGACGCCAGATGTTTTCTAAAGCAATGGTTTTCTAAACAATGAAAATTCACAGCGTACATGTAAAATTAAAGTGAGCTGCAAGTCGTCATAACTCATCGAACCTTTAGTATAAACGCGCCCTATCTCACGTCGGTGATGATGTACTGGGCAGAATTCACGGAAGATTCACGGTTTACCGACGAACCTCCGCAGCTTCGCCCACTCATCATCATTCACTCCGTGGATATGCTGTGATTTTTTAGGGTCGGAGCACCTTAGGGTCTCGGCGTGCCGGCGTTCGTCGTGCATCGTCGTCTGCTGTCGAGACGGTCCATTTGCTTCAGCACAAGAGAGGGCTGCACTGCCTCAGCGCTCGCCGTGTGGCGAGAGAGATCGAACGGCGCGCGGTCGCTATGGACACGCTCCTTCTGCGATAAACGCTGAACTACTAGTTTGCAAGGAACGAGAACGCACCCTCAACCGCGAGAGACAATGCTGGCGCAGGCAGCATCTGCTAGCGAGTTTCTAGTTAGAAAAAAACGACTGCTCGCGCTGCACAGCCGTTCACCGGCCACCGCGTATATATAGGCACTGGATCTTGACAGGTCTGCAATTTAGTGCCGGTGGGAGATTTCTCTTTACAATAAAGATTCGCAGCGTGTACGTTAACCAAAAGCGAACTGCGGGTATCTGTGTCTAATCTCTCTTCTGTGTCTCTTCGCCCATTAGCAGTGATGTTTCTGTGGGAAACACCGGCGCACACTGAATGCTCCGTCCTTCCACAGGTTTCACGTTAATGGAGCTGAAACACCCTTGCCCTTCCCAAATTTTTTCTTATATGCAAGGTCTTTCATTGAGGACCACGATAATGACCGGCAAGTACACGGTAGCGTAACCGGCAACGCAATCTACATGGCGTATTTGCCGATTTCGAAACTTCCAGCCAAATGGTAGAAAACCTCCGAGCGACGACATGAATAAGTATCGGCTGCTGGCAACATCTTGTGGAGTACGAAAGCGGTGACGTTAGCAAATGCATGCGCCGTGTGCTCCATTGCGGCAGCACTTCTACCGAAACGAGCAGCTGCGTCTTCCGGCAGCGACACAATGTCGTCGTCACTATCGTCGTTGTAAGAATCCGATCGTGAACCTAGGTCAGGACGCGAGCAAGCGAAGGTGGAAAAACATTTTGTTTTTGTTCCCTTGACCTCGCACGGTGAAACGTTTTCACACTACGCGTGCTTGCGGCGATTCGGGGGTGATTGCCCTCAGAAACGTCATGACATCACATCTGCCGTACTCATGTCCAACCTCATGTCTTTCCTGACTTATTGCTGATGGTTATCGCGAAAAAGAAATCACATTTCGTTTCTACACTTCAACATTGAAATAAATTACCTTTGGGCGATCTGTTCGCTACGAAAATTTACCGCAGCATTTCTTGGAAACACGCAAAGCTCGTGCTGTAGTGAGGTTATCGTCCCATTTTTGTGCCTACACTCGTTAAAGGGGCTCCCCAACACTTTTTCAGCAGGCTCCTGAGAACACGCGAGCCAACCATTATAGCGCAGCACGCAGCCTGGAATTTAAAATTAATTCTCAAAGTCAGCTAGAAATAAATACTTCCCTTTTCTTTCGACAAGTGATGCCATGTAGCATAATGACCGCGCCATATACGCAAATTCACGGCCATTGACTGATATCAGCATCGTGTGCTGCATCGTCATCGCGACCGCCGCGGGAGGGCGCCGCGTGCGCGTGATCACACTGAAAGCAAGGCGCGCGTTCGAAGAAAAGAAAAACGAGAAAAACTGCTCAAGGTCATGAGGCGCGCGTGACGTATCTTCTTTGCCCCATTCCATCTCTCCATGCTTAGCGTCCAGCGCGTTTGCGCGTTTGTCAGAACGAGCGAAGAGAGAAAGCAATTACAGCGTGAGACAATTCTCCGTAACTCCACTCGTACTCTTTGGATTCTAAAAGTTTTTGCGGCGGTCTATTTGTGAAACAATGAACTCCTTTAATAAAGCCATTCGATGGTTACCTGGAAAAGTTTTGCAGGGCCCCTTTAACATTCCTATGAATGATTGCTCGCCAGCACGCGCATCGTATGCAATACGTGCTTATTTAAAAAAACTCCGTTCGCGTATTCGTGGTGTCTCACCAAAGTGTCAGGCGTGTCAATGTGAGGACCTAGGCTCCACATGCACGTTGGAGACATTTTGTATGTGTTGCGTTATGAAAATGTGCTTGTATTTTTACGCGCATAAGCAGCCATGCTTCTGCTTTGAACCGCGCTCCTGGAGCTGACAGTAATTAACTTGGCGAGACAGTCTGAGAGCATCACGGAGCGGGAGTTTTTTGTGCTATGGACGTCCTCTGCAAATAATGAACTGCAAAGCCAGCCGTAGCAGGAAGGCGCCGCTGCGGTTTCCAGAAAACACGTGGCGATTCAGCCAAGGCCAAATTATTTTGCCTCACGTAACCGGTGCGGGTCGTTAAGATTCACTTAAATGTTCATATACTATTTTTTCTCTTATCTTATTGCAACCACTGCTTAACGCAATGCCAGAATCTTTGACATTTTTAAGTACTATCAACTTCACCAACGGCGGTCATTGGAAATTAGAAAGAATAATTATATGTATTACGCGACGACGAGGCTACATTTTGATAGGCGCCATTTTTCTGACTAATGCCTACCAGTATACGAACCAATCATGAGAAAAGAGAGCACCCGTCTATTTCGACGACAAACGCTTCCTACGCACATGCGGTAATGGTATGTCGTGTGCGATGTTCGATGGCCATTTGCGAATTAAACATCAATAACAAAATACCTAACAGTAGGGAAATAAAACATGTAAACAAGTAAAACATCAAGAAGTTTTTTATATGGGGTTTAACGTTCCGAAAACACCAAGAAATAAAAAGTTACAAAATAAACAATCTGCAGAAGTATAAAGGAAAAAGACGAATAAGAATTTAATAATAAAAATATGGCGAAGCTTGCACTAAGTCACGCAAGGATTGAAACAGCGAAGCTGGGAAGTCTAATCCGGTGGCTTGTAGGTTGCTGCCAGGCTTTAGCTAGGTGATGCTAGGTTTTTTCTACGTTGCTTCTATGTTGCTGCAAGGCTTTAGCTAGTAGGTGCTAGGTTGTTTCTGGGTTGCTTCTATGTTGCTGCAAGGCTTTAGCTAGGTGATGCTAGGTTATTTCTAGGTTGCTTCTATGTTGCTGCAAGGCTTTAGCGAGTAGGTGCTAGGTTGTTTCTGGGTTGCTTCTAGGTTGCTGCCAGGCTTCAGCTAGGTGATGCTAGGTTGTTTCTAGGTTGCTGCCAGGGTTTAGCTAGGTGATGCTAGGTTGTTTCTAGGTTGCTGCAAGGCTTTAGCTAGGTGATGCTAGGTTATTTCTAGGTTGCTTCTATGTTGCTGCAAGGCTTTAGCGAGTAGGTGCTAGGTTGTTTCTGGGTTGCTTCTAGGTTGCTGCCAGGCTTTAGCTAGGTGATGCTAGGTTGTTTCTAGGTTGCTGCCAGGGTTTAGCTAGGTGATGCTAGGTTGTTTCTGGGTTGCTTCTAGGTTGCTGCAAGGCTTTAGCTAGGTGATGCTAGGTTATTTCTAGGTTGCTTCTATGTTGCTGCAAGGCTTTAGCGAGTAGGTGCTAGGTTGTTTCTGGGTTGCTTCTAGGTTGCTGCCAGGCTTTAGCTAGGTGATGCTAGGTTGTTTCTAGGTTGCTGCCAGGCTTTAGCTAGGTGATGCTAGGTTTTTTCTAGGTTGATTCTATGTTGCTGCAAGGCTTTAGCTAGTAGGTGCTAGGTTGTTTCTGGGTTGCTTCTATGTTGCTGCAAGGCTTTAGCTAGGTGATGCTAGGTTGTTTCTAGGTTGCTTCTATGTTGCTGCAAGGCTTTAGCGAGTAGGTGCTAGGTTGTTTCTGGGTTGCTTCTAGGTTGCTGCCAGGTTTAACTAGGTGATGCTAGGTTGTTTCTAGGTTGCTGCCAGGGTTTAGCTAGGTGATGCTAGGTTGTTTCTGGGTTGCTTCTAGGTTGCTGCAAGGCTTTAGCTAGGTGATGCTAGGTTATTTCTAGGTTGCTTCTATGTTGCTGCAAGGCTTTAGCGAGTAGGTGCTAGGTTGTTTCTGGGTTGCTTCTAGGTTGCTGCCAGGCTTATCTAGGTGATGCTAGGTTGTTTCTAGGTTGCTGCCAGGCTTTAGCTAGGTGATGCTAGGTTTTTTCTAGGTTGATTCTATGTTGCTGCAAGGCTTTAGCTAGTAGGTGCTAGGTTGTTTCTGGGTTGCTTCTATGTTGCTGCAAGGCTTTAGCTAGGTGATGCTAGGTTATTTCTAGGTTGCTTCTATGTTGCTGCAAGGCTTTAGCGAGTAGGTGCTAGGTTGTTTCTGGGTTGCTTCTATGTTGCTGCAAGGCTTTAGCTAGGTGATGCTAGGTTATTTCTAGGTTGCTTCTATGTTGCTGCAAGGCTTTAGCGAGTAGGTGCTAGGTTGTTTCTGGGTTGCTTCTATGTTGCTGCAAGGCTTTAGCTAGGTGATGCTAGGTTATTTCTAGGTTGATTCTATGTTGCTGCAAGGCTTTAGCTAGTAGGTGCTAGGTTGTTTCTGGGTTGCTTCTATGTTGCTGCAAGGCTTTAGCTAGGTGATGCTAGGTTATTTCTAGGTTGCTTCTATGTTGCTGCAAGGCTTTAGCGAGTAGGTGCTAGGTTGTTTCTGGGTTGCTTCTAGGTTGCTGCTAGGCTTTAGCTAGGTGATGCTAGGTTGTTTCTAGGTTGCTGCCAGGGTTTAGCTAGGTGATGCTAGGTTGTTTCTAGGTTGCTTCTAGGTTGCTGCCAGGCTTTAGCTAGGTGATGCTTGGTTGTTTCTAGATTGCTGCCAGGCTTTAGCTAGGTGATGCTAGGTTGTTTCTAGATTGCTTCTAGGTTGCTGCAAGGCTTTAGCTAGTAGGTGCTAGGTTGTTTCTGGGTTGCTTCTATGTTGCTGCAAGGCTTTAGCTAGGTGATGCTAGGTTGTTTCTAGGTTGCTTGTATCTTGTTGCTAGATTTTAGCTAGGTGATGCTATGTTGTTTCTTCGTTGCTTCTAGGTTGTTGGTAGGCTTTAGCTAGATCATGCTAGGTTGTTTCTAGGTTACATTTAGGTTGTTTCCAGGCTTTAGCTAGGTGATGCTAGGTTGTTTCTAGGCTACTTCTAGGTTGTTTCCAGGCTTTAGCTAGATGATGCTAGGTTGTTTCTAGGTTACATTTAGGTTGTTTCCAGGTTGGGTGTGTTCAGATAAGGACAGACCAAGGGGGGTCCCGACTATTTTTTGTTTTGCACGAAATTTTATATGAGCTGGGCAAATGTCTCTATAGAAAGGAATGAACCTTCGTTTTGCGGAAATTATCACGGATTTCTAGGAAAAAATTCGCGTTTCACAACAGGTGGAAAAAGGCAATTCTGCAACTTTCAGATTTCACAATTTTGGAGGCCTAACACTGAAAACTTAACGCATTGTGGACATCAGTGCTAATTTTTCGTAAATCTTGAGCAATAGTACTATCGGCCTACGGAAATTTAAATTTGTGTGACTGACAGTACATTTTTGAAAAATTACCAAACTTTGATTTTTGAGCGGCTGCCTCTGGCTGACCCCAAATTCAAGGGTCTTTTTTCGCAGTTTTCGCTAAAGCGCTGAAGCTGAAAATATTTCTCGCAAGTCTACGAAAGGTTTTTCGCTAATTAAGCAAAACGTTATGCGACTACACTGCCTATTTATTTCGTTATAAAATCCCAAAAATGCCATAATTCCAAAACTAGCGAAAATTGCAACATTTTAGGGTCGTTTAAAAAAAAAATCATCACCGATTTTTATGAAAATGATGGACTATACCCGGCCATGACTGCTAAATATTGTGCTGCAAAAATATGTTGCATTATTTTGTTTGAAGTGAGAAAACTGAGCTTATTTTAATACCCATGTATGGTCTTAACATCAATGTGTGGCGTTCTAATGATAAAATAAATTTAATAGACATATTTAGTTCGTAGCTCGCTTTTTTTGGTTTTAATAATGACGATGCATGGACCCAGCTTGTGTCTTTTTGACTGTTTTGAGACACAGAAAAGCTGAGCTTGAATTTTTCAGAGCTCCGCTGTCTGTATCCATACTACGGCACATTGAGGCAGCAGGTACGCGAGAGCGCGTACAGCAAGACCAGAGCGTAATTGAATGCCACCCGCAAGAGAGGGAAACAAAAGTACGTATAACAGCCCAGCACTCCGAGAACCTGTGACGGAGAACACATGACCGTCGTGAAATGCGAGACGCACCGCGGTGCGCCTGCAACGGTCGGACCCAGACAGGAGAGAGCGTTCCCCTCACCCCTGAAAAGCAGTTTTTTGAATGTAGACCATATGTTAGTCTGGATAGTGAACTCGAACAAAGAAGTCGTGTTGTTTTCTACATGTGTCAATGATACAGTTTTTTCATCTCATTGTAGTTACTCTCGTGTCGTCCTCTATTATTAATAATAAGTTATTTCGTAAGCAGATAAGATAGAGATTGCGGAGTAAGTAAGAAGCCCACTGCAAGCAGCTCTTTTCACGTAAACCCTGGTGTCAAGACATCAGCTGCGATCCGGCTACTGAACTTTCGTTATTGCACTAAGAACTTCCTTGGACGCTACCTTCACCAAGTGATTGTACCTTATGCTCACTGTAACCTACTGTGTCACCGAGAGACCTCACTGTGGCACAGTTCTGATGGCGAAGTTTCCTGAACGAAATTGCTGCGCCGACTGCTTAAAGAGACACAAGCGGAAGATCAGGTTTCAAAGGAATTTCCGCAGTGTCAAAGACTTGGGAATTGACAATCTAAAGAAAGTGTTGGAAGCTGACACAGCGCTCAGAGTGCATGAATCGCACTTTGTGTGCCAGAATTGCTTTAGGAACTTTAAGGAAGACATTGAGCATATGGAAGAGGAATCCAGTCAGTCCAATGAGGGTTTCCAGACTACAGAGGAAGTTATGGAAAGCATTAAGGCAGTCGTTCGTGCCCCATCAGCAGTGTCGCCACTAAAGCCTCCTCGGAGTGTAAAGAAATGGAAGGGACTCTCGTACGCAAAGCGCAAGGCAAATGGAATTACTAGAGCTGCTGTAAGAAACATTCGATGCGGAATTCGCACAGCATACGGTATTAAAGACATTCCATCACAATTCAGTTGCTGCGCCTGTGCCAGCTGGAAGAAAAGCCTACACACAGCGTACATCAAGTGCACATCTTTTCGAGAGCGCTGCCGTCTGCTATCCTTGATACATCTGAGCCTAACAATAAAAGAGGTGCAACGCTTCATTCCAGAGGCAACGAAGCACGCGATTCTAAAGGCCAGGAAGATAGCTGCAGAATAAGGTTTGTGGAGCCTTTTGGAGCCATACTGCAGAGAAAAATTGAGTGAAGCAGACACCAACAAAATCCTTGAATACTACACAAAAGATGAGCTGGACTGTTCAAGACAGAGTCCAAACAAGAAAGATGTGGTGCGCGTGCGCATCGATGGAAAAGCCGAATTCATTTCGAAGCGTTTCATGACGCGGTCGCTACGAGAGACATACTCAGTCTACAAACTTGCTAATCCGCTGTCAGCGGTTGGTCTGACAAAATTCATATCTTTGCGCCCAGAATGGGTCAAATGCTCACCGCATCGGGAGGGGTGTGTATGGGCATATTGTGCAAATTTCCAACTATGCCTTATTGGGATCAAAAATGCGTCGGGGTCTTTGATGTCGACTGATGATGTGCAGGCGCTCTGTGTGTGCACGCAGCCTAGCACCAAATGCTTCTTAGGCGAGTGCAAACAATGTCCTGTGAAGAATGGTCTCAGCCTGGGAACTGTTTCATAGCACCGGACGAAGAAATTGTATTTGCTACTTAATTGGGAATCAGGTGAACTAATAAAGAAGACCATGATGCCTCCAGCATTCCTAAAGGAATTTCAAAATGTGACCATAAAATGGATCCCTCATAACTACCTCACGCGCACGCAAGCAAATGTCATACACGAGGAAAAACAGTGTTGTGAAAAGGGTTCCATTGTTTTCCACTTTGACTTTGCCGAAAATTGGTCCATCGTACTCCCAGATGAAGTACAACCTTACCATTGGCAAAGTACGCAAGTTAGCATCTTTACTTGCGTTGTATCGACAAGAAAGTTGACATGGAAATACGCAATAATTAGCGATGTCGTTTGCCACGACTCTGCACATGCTTGCTAGGCCCTGAGAAAAATCAAGGATCACATTGAAGATTATGCTCCAATTTACACGAAACTAACACTTGTGAGTGATGGAGCAGCTGCCCATTTTAAGAACCGCTTCCAACTGCACGAATTGCAATGCAGTCAGCTTCAGACAACCAAGTGGCTTTTTTCGGCAACGGCGCACGGCAAAAATGCCTGCGACGGCGTCGGTGGCCTTGTGAAACACCAAGCCACACTACATAACCTGCGTTCACCCGCCACCGAGGTCATTCAGTGCGCAAGTGATTTTGTTACTATTGTAGCCAGTAAACTTGAAAAGGTTTTCTTACTGCATATGGAGAAGAATGAAGTGGAAGCCTTCAGAGAACTGAAGGAATGGAAACTTGCCAGACGGGTTCAAGGTATTCAGGCAACCCACATGTGCAAACACATGAAATCGGACCAAGGGAATTTCCTGTACGTAGCGCGGTGCGCAGACACAGAGTGGAAGGAGTTGTGAATCTGCAGTGTGCAAAATTTGATTGCCCGAATGGATATTACTCATTCTAGGTGACGTGAATAAACTATTTAATGCGCAACATGAACGTGCTTCTTGTAGATTCATAACTCCCTCATTCCCACCATCTCAACCCGTTTCTGCGAATGATAAATTCGTCGAAATATTAAGACCGCAACGGTCTTAATATTCCCATACAATAATAATGCTCGAGCCACCTGTACATTATTGTAACCAACTCTAGTCCATAAATTTCGTTGCTTGATGGAAGAAAATCAGGGTAAGTACGCATTTGAAGGTGGTAACACAAAGGCTTTTATTATTAATAAAGTATAGGAAGATATTTTTGCATGATTTTCATCGAAATATGGCCCTCAAGTAGTCTTAGGGCAAGTTATAATCATTTTCCTTAAAGAAACAAACGCGAACCTCACATTTCGGGCCCCCTTTCTCTACCACCCAGCAGCGAGCAATTGGGTCTAGGCACACTAACGCAACAATAACATTTTCCCGTACTGTTAGGGAAATACTAGTTAAATCTCTTTTGCGTTAGACACGTGGTCTGATGTGAACTAAAATGGTTGACGTGCAGAAAGATTTGCACTCTACACCACGAGCTTTCATTTGTACGCGCTCTCGGGCGCCGGCTGCCTCAATGTACTGGTAGGGACACAGACAGAGGAGCTCTGAAAATTCAAGCTCAGCTTTTCTGTGACTCAAAACGATCAAAAAGACACAAGCTGGGTCAATCGTCATTATTAAAACCAGAAAAGCGAGCTACGAACTAAATATGTCTATTAAATTAATTTTATTATAAGAACGCCACACATTGATGTTAAGACCACACATGGGTATTAAAATAAGCTCAATTTTCTCACTTAAAACAAAATAATGCAACATATTTTTGCAGCACAATATTTAGCAGTCATGGCCGAGTATAGTTCATCATTTTCATAAAAATCGGTGATGATTATTTTTTTTAAAACGACCGTAAAATGTTGCAATTTTCGCTAGTTTTGGAATTATGGCATTTTGGGGATTTTATAACGAAATAAATATGCAGTGTAGTCGCATAACATTTTGCTTAATTAGCGAAAAACCTTTGATAGACTTGTGAGAAATATTTTCAGCTTCAGCGCTTTAGCGAAAACTGCGAAAAAAGACCCTTGAATTTGGGGTCAGCCAGAGGCAGCCGCTCAAAAATCAAAGTTTGGCAATTTTTCAAAAATGTACTGTCAGTCACACAAATTTAAATTTCCGTAGGCCGATAGTACTATTACTGAAGATTTACGAAAAATTAACACTGATGTCCACAATGCGTTAAGTTTTTAGTGATAGGCCTCTAAAGTTGTGAAATCTGAAAGTTGCAGAATTGCCTTTTTCCACCTGTTGTGAAACGCGAATTTTTTCCTAGAAATCCGTGATAATTTCCGCAAAACGAAGGTTAATTCCTTTCTATAGAGGCATTTGCCCAGCTCATATAAAAATTTCGTGCAAAACAAAAAATAGTCGGGACCCCCCTTGGTCTGTCCTTATCTGAACACACCCTGATGCTAAAAAATATCATGCAACAAAGGTAAATGTGAGTTCACTTCAAAGTTGTAGTTTTTTTTTTTTTTCCACAAACTGCATACGAGCATAACCTCATCCTCCTGTGATACTTGCTTTGTCTAATGTGGTGTGGTGCTAGTACCTAATAGTAAACACAACACCGGCTAGTAATAATGGCAGTAAACATACTGCTCAAACGCTGTGTTTCGTGGATATTGGATGCCTTTGTTATACCAGCCGTGGTTCAGTTCGTTATTATTTTCAACACAAAGATACAGTCTACAGTGATGTTGTGGGCAGTGGACAAAAATCCCTTAAAATGGACTTGGAAGCGTTACGCTGCGAAGCCCAAGGACGCGGGTTCTATTCCTGACCCCGGCAGCTGCATTTAGAAGGGGGCGAGATACAGAAACTCCCATGCCCTCTGATTTGTGCACGTTGAAGAACTCCAGGTAGTTGAAATTAATCCGTGATCTCCCACTATGTAGCACCGCTTAATCGCATTGTGCTTTTCGCTCATAAATCTCTAGCAATTATTGCTTCGTCATTATACCTCGAAACACTCGCTGTATCTTATTTGAATTCTATTCGCCATAGTCTGCAATGAATATTTAGCACTCTTTACAGCAGGGTACCTCATTTGACATTCTTTTACAATGCACCTTAATTGTCCCAATTTCGTGCCATAATCAGCTGTTGTTTTTAATATGTATATAAGTCACTTCAGCACTGTTCCTTTTTGTTTGACCGCTTCTCATCACCTCGATTGTTTGAGGTTTGAGGTGATGTTTGTGCTGCACAGTTTGCCCGAGTTTGCTCCCAACCCTCTATACTGGTCAACGCTGGCTGGTGGGTTGTCCTTCCAGACAAACGGAAAAACGAGACCTTTGCCTGTTGATATAGATCTGAAGAAAAAATGGCACATTAGGCCTTTAGAATAGCTGCACCTTCGTGCAGCTGTTCTGAAGCCAGGCACTAGAAGGGCACGCTCACAATGATGCGACAGAAAGAAGGCAGTGAAGGCAAGCCTAGTCTTGTCGTACATTCGCCATATTTCGTGTAGCTGTATACACATTTTGCCGTTTTCTTCGTTAAACTAATAATAACATTTGGCGTTTAACATCCCAAAACCACAATATGATTGAGAGACGCCGTAGTAGAGGGCTCTGGAAATTTCGACTACCTGGGGTTCTTTAACGTGCAGCTAAATCTAAGTACACGGGCCTCAAACATTTTCGCCTCCAACGAAAATGCAGCTGCCGAGGCCGGGACTCGATCCCGCGACCTACAGGTCTTCGTTAAAATACTGCTAGTCTAGTGGTTATGGTGCTCTACTGCTGACCCGCAGGTTGCGGGATCGAATCCTGGCCGCCGCGGCCGCATTTTCGATGGAGGCGAAAATGGTTTAGACCCGTGTGCTTAGATTTAGGTGCACGTTAAAGAACTCCAGGTGGTCGAAACTTCCGAAGCCCTCCACTACGGCGTCTCTCATAATCTTATCGTGGTTTTGGGACGTCAAACCCCAACAATTAATATTATTATTAAAATACTGCTGCCATGCTATACAGGGTGATTTTTTTTTCAGACAGTACATATCTTTTATAAAAAAACTCTATGACAGTCACGCTCCAGTAGTACTCTAGTTCGAGGCGGAAATATTCTGCCGCAACAAAAAATGCGTTGACTGGACTAATTAACAAAAACCTGTTAACTAATTTTTATTTATTGACTGGAGGGCAGTTGTTTATATTAGAAATTTGTAGTGCGTGCCGCTTTATGGTATACCCATTTTTCAGAAATCATGAAAGTTTTACGTAACTCGAGATATTTATTGTGAAATTTTAAGGGCTAAATCAAAACTGATCGTGTCCGGCACACAGAAAACGCGGTTTTTCTGTTACGTCAGACCGGAGCTGCCCGCGACAAGGGAGTGATGAAATTTGAATGAAGGCGCGTCGTGGTCGTACCTTTTCGTGAAAACTGGCAAGTCATCTAACTTGCGTCAGCGGATCGCCTTACCTTTGCATGTGGTGTTTGGTGCTCATTTGTTTCTTTCGAGATGCGCGCATCCGAAACGGCAGTAATATCAACCTTTTCTTTCTATGTTTACAGATAAGTACCACACATCGCACCCAAATAATAAGCTGTTTACTTGTGTATTTCTGAATGCTTGCAGATTTTCCTGATCACATTCTGCTTCGGCCGACCTTCATTAAACTATCATCACCTTCTTTTCACGTGTGGCTCCGAGCTTACGTAACAGAGAAGCGACGTTTCCTGCGCGTCAGGCGCTATCAGTTTCGATTTCGTCCTTGAAATTCAAGGATGAATATCACGAATTACGTGTAACTTTCGCGATTAAAAAAAATGTGTATGCCATAAATTGGCACGCGATACAACTTTCTAATATAAACAACTACCTCCAGGTCAGGAATTAAAAGTTAATTAATGAGTTTTTGTTAATTAATCTCTTCATTGCCATTTTAGTTGCAGCAAACTATTTCCTTCTTGACATAGAGTGTGTGCGCGAAAACATCTTGAGCATGACTATTATACAATTTTGATAAGAAATATGCGTTCTCTAAAAAAACATCCTTCTAATTGTACGGAGGTCATGCAGCGGAAACAGTTGCAGCTGGCTAAGGGAGTAACAGACCCTCAAAGTACAGCAAAGTTAATGAGTATCCCTGGTTTTGTTCATTGCCATGACACTTCATGGAATCTGGTGTGTGAGCGCTGCGCTTGTCAGATTAAAAGGTGATCGATCTGTCTGTCATCATGTGTTTATTTTTGTGCACTTGACTATTTCAGGTTGCTTCAAGACTGCACATTGAAGCTCTACAGCTGCATTTGACCAGGAAGCCTCCTTGGAAACTTCGTGTCTCGAGGTAGTCAAGACGTGTCCAAGAATTCGGAATAGCCACGCTTAAGGTCTGGCCGTGAGTGGTCTCGAATCAGTGCAACCTGCTGTCCTTTTCGCCAGAATGCCACCTGACCCTGACATGGTCTGGGAACACGACACTGCCAAGCTCATGCACGCAAGCTGTGTCACCTATTGGGGTCCTGTATCTCAGATGACTACATGAGAATCCTGTACTACATGAGAACTACACATGTTGCATGTTTTGCGCTGTATGCCACATAAAATATGTAATGGATGTCGCAAAGAAGTGCTTGATGGCTGGCCATTGATTCCTATTCATAAAAACTGACTGCTGGCTATGCTAATGTTTATGCCAGGTCTAGTATATTGCCGCATTTGACAGTAATGAACGATGTTAGCGAAACTATTGCTTTTCATATCTCACTCATTCTGACAGTAGTGTGTCTCGCTGTATTTCTGGACGGTGTTTCTGTATTTCAGTTCTGTACAGAACTCTCCATACCACCGCTAAATATATATATTTATATATATCATACCTTATATATATAAGGTACTTGACACACGACGTACGTTTTAGCATTAGCATAGTGCTAAAACGTACGTCGTGTGTCAAATGCCTTCGTACAGTATCAGGACCTTCGTGATCTTTCTGTAGCTCTTATATTTAAGGGTCATTCCATGCCAAGTGTCCCAGACGTGGCGCTCGCACATCGCAGCTTTTGCTGATAAAATTTGTGCCTTTTTCCTGTGCCACATGGAGTATTGTGGCAAAACATTCTTGCTCGAAAAAATTTTTGACGGTCCTGGCACCCCCTCGAATTTCGCTTCTATTTATTAAACTGTACCTAATAGAAAATGTGTATAAAATCTACTTTTGTGTGTTGAGCTTCTAAACTGCGCTTGCGCTATCGCAGAGGTTCTGTTTAGTTGTCCCATTCATTATTTCCGAATTTTTGTGTTTCACTACCAGCTACGTAGCTTCAAAAACTACAAAAATCTTCAAAGTTCGTGAATTTTTCTTGAGCTATCTGGAACTCACCCTAACCAATATTAATAATAGCCTGATTTCCAGGAAAGTGTATTTTAGTACAGAAATGTTTAGGGGTAAAATAGACTTCAGATCTTTCCGAAAAAAAATTGTGAAATTAGAGAAAATGTACGATTTGTTGCATGTGTGACCATATTTTTCATACTGATGCGATACTGATGCGGTCAAAGTAAAAATCCTCGTCATGCGGCGTTTGATAAAAGACTTCATCGTTAAGTAATGAAAAAAGTCTTATCAAATCATTTTTTTCTTTTAAGGAAGAAAATAATTTTTGAATTTGGCCCTCCGAACGCGCAGTGCATTTCATTTTGTTGCCACTTCGCCGCAAAGCACGTGGTAGCCCTTGCAGCTGACACTCGTCACAGGCAACGGCCAGATGCGAGATGTATGTCAGTGGCTCGTGAGTGGTCGAAAGTCTTGTCACGTTGATGTCAGGGCGACGAGTAAAGAATTCGCGTTACAATGTGAGCTTGTTTGGCGGGCCCAATGGGAAGTATGGACGCCCGAGAGCAGCCTATGGCGTCGTTGGCACATTGTGCTAGAGGCCGTCTGTACAACATGTATACCCTGAGAAAGAAGTGTGTACAGTGTGCATTATTTCTTTCAGTATGTGTATGCTAGTTGTGCAGACGTCCCTCTAGGACATTGTGCCAACGACTCCACATGCTGCTCTCGGGCGTCCATATTTCCCATTGGGCCCGCCTAGCAAATGCTCATTGTAACGCAAATTCATTACTCGTCGCCCTGACAGCGCGACAAGACTTTCGACCACTCACGAGCCGCTGACATACATCTCGCATCTGGCCGCTGCCTGTGACGAGTGTCAGCTGTAAGGGCGACCACGTGCTTTGCGGCGAAGTGGCAGCAAAATGAAATGCACTGCGCGATCGGAGGGCCAAATTCAAAAATTATTTTCTTCCTTAAAACAAAAAAAATGATTTGACTAGACTTTCTTCGTTACTTAACGATGAAGTCTTCTATCAAACGCCACATGACGAGGATTTTTACTTTGACCGCATCAGTATGAAAAATACGGTCAAACATGTGACAAATCGTACATTTTCTCAAATATCACAATTTTTTCGGAAAGATTTGAAGTCTATTTTACCCCTAAACATTTCTGTACTAAAATACACTTTCCTGGAAATCAGGCTATGATTAATATTGGTTAGGGTGAGTTGCAAATAGCTCAAGAAAAATTCACGAACATTGAAGATTTTTGTAGTTTTTGAAGCTACGTAGCTGGTAGTGAAACAAAAAAAAATCGGAAATAATGAATGGGACAACTAAACAGAACCTCTGTGATAGCGCAAGCGCGGTTTCGTAGCTCAACACACAAAAATAGATTTTATACACATTTTTCTATTAGGTACAGTTTAATAAATAGAAGCGAATTTCGAGGGGGTGCCATGATTGTCAAAATTTTTTTCGACCAAAAGTGTTTTGCCACAATACTCCATGTGGCACAGGAAAAAGGCACAAATTTTATCAGCAAAATCTGTGATGTGCGAGCGCCACGTCTGGGACACTTGGCATGGAATGACACACACACAACACACACACACACACACACACACACACACACACACACACACACACACATATTGAGAGAGCGTAGGCATCGGCAAGTTGGTAATTCATGTTTGACTTTTTGAGCGCGCAAAAGAACAGGGACGAAAAACGATGCAGACACAGCGCTGACTTCCAACATATGCTTTATTTTCTACAGTGGTACATATATATATAGACAACAAAAAGCAACGCACGCAGGCGCATTGTACAGGAAGGCTTCATGTAAAACCACAAATAAGTATGCATGATAAGCAATCAAACAACCTGATACCGGATTTTTTTCTTCTTTAAGAGATCAAGCGGTCATTCCTGACTACCACTATCGTCTAGTCACCCCGTGGGCCTTGCTTAGAAAGTCTAGTTCTTTTTGGATAGGTCAATTGAAGGTGCACTAATGCACATGTCTCCCAAACTTGCAATCTTCGCCGCTTCAATTATCTCACGTGTTGTTTGTGCCTGGCTCCTTCCTGTCGCAGTGCACTGCGAATACATGGGATCGCACCCACACTTCCTGCAGTGGAAAGCCAAATGTCCCACACCTCCAGTTCGCACGTTATTTGCGTGCTCACGCAGCCTGTTATTGGCACACTGTCCCGTCTGCCCTATGTATTTCTTGCCACAGGACAGCAGTAACTCATAAACGATGTTGTTCTCACATTTAACAAAGCTTTCTTTGTGCTTTTTTTGGCACCTGGGTTTTTCAGAACCACTGTAGGAGGCCTTGCACAGATTATAAAGCTTGTTTGGTGCTGAAAGGACGACTCTTACGTTGGCGTTGTTTCCTATCTTTTTCAGCCTATGTGAGACATCGTGAAGGTATGGTATGACGGCGCATTTCTGCTTGACAGGCTCCGTTTCTGGTGAAGCCTGCTCCTCACCCTCGCGAGCATGTTTGACAGTCTTGAGAAGACCCTCCGCCACAGATGTGACGACATACTGAGGAAACCCCGCCTTTTTCAGGCAGCCAGCTTGCGCCTGGAAACTACACGAACACTTGTGAGGACATGAGCGGCGAAGCGCATTCATTAGGGTTAATTTTGCAATACCCCTTTTAACTAGCTTGGAGTGGCCCGAAGAAAACGGCAGAAGCGGCTTATTGGCCCTAGGCTCGTACGACCAGCAGACCTGGTCTCGCTCGAAGAACATTCGTAAGTCAAGAAAACGCAAGGCGTTGTTTTGCGGCATTTCATGCGTGACTGCGAGCGGTTGCAGGAAACGCGTGAACAGATCAAGTACGCTTGAAGAATCATTGCCAAATTCGCCTGGACTTGATTCTAGAAAGACAACGTAGTCGTCTACATATCTAAACACCTTCTTTACATTTGTGCCTGTTAGCTCTGTTTCTAGTTTCTAGTAACAGGCACAAATGTAAAGAAGGTGTTTAGATATGTAGACGACTACGTTGTCTTTCTAGAATCAAGTCCAGGCGAATTTGGCAATGATTCTTCAAGCGTACTTGATCTGTTCACGCGTTTCCTGCAACCGCTCGCAGTCACGCATGAAATGCCGCAAAACAACGCCTTGCGTTTTCTTGACTTACGAATGTTCTTCGAGCGAGACCAGGTCTGCTGGTCGTACGAGCCTAGGGCCAATAAGCCGCTTCTGCCGTTTTCTTCGGGCCACTCCAAGCTAGTTAAAAGGGGTATTGCAAAATTAACCCTAATGAATGCGCTTCGCCGCTCATGTCCTCACAAGTGTTCGTGTAGTTTCCAGGCGCAAGCTGGCTGCCTGAAAAAGGCGGGGTTTCCTCAGTATGTCGTCACATCTGTGGCGGAGGGTCTTCTCAAGACTGTCAAACATGCTCGCGAGGGTGAGGAGCAGAAATGCGCCGTCATACCGTACCTTCACGATGTCTCACATAGGCTGAAAAAGATAGGAAACAACGCCAACGTAAGAGTCGTCCTTTCAGCACCAAACAAGCTTTATAATCTGTGCAAGCTGATGGTGGTGTTGTGCAATATACAGTGGTTCTGAAAAACCCAGGTGCCAAAAAAAGCACAAAGAAAGCTTTGTTAAATGTGAGAACAACATCGTTTATGAGTTACTGCTGTCCTGTGGCAAGAAATACATAGGGCAGACGGGACGGTGTGCCAATGACAGGCTGCGTGAGCACGCAAATAACGTGCGAACTGGAGGTGTGGGACATGTGGCTTTCCACTGCAGGAAGTGTGGGTGCGATCACATGTATTCGCAGTGCACTGCGACAGGAAGGAGCCAGGCACAAACAACACGCGAGATAATTGAAGCGGCGAAGATCGCAAGTTTGGGAGACATGTGCATTAGTGCACCTTCAATTGACCTATCCAAAAAGAACTAGACTTTCTAAGCAAGGCCCACAGGGTGACTAGACGATAGTGGTAGTCAGGAATGACCGCTTGATCTCTTAAAGAAGAAAAAAATCCGGTATCAGGTTGTTTGATTGCTTATCATGCATACTTATTTGTGGTTTTACATGAAGCCTTCCTGTACAATGCACCTGCGTGCGTTGCTTTTTGTTGTCTATATATATATATGTACCACTGTAGAAAATAAAGCATATGTTGGAAGTCAGCGCTGTGTCCGCGTCGTTTTTCGTCCCTGTTCTTTTGTGCGCTCAAAAATGTCAAACACACACAGATATATATATATATATATATATATATATATATATATATATATATAAAATGCTTAACAATTGTGGTGACGTGGCTAAGGACTACGCATTATTCGCAGGATGTTGTGCCTATAGTTTAGGTGCTTACTGATAAAACAGTAGGTTGTCATTACAATGTGAACATGTATGAAATGGCATGAAGTGTTTAAAACCAATTCAAAGAATAATTTTACGAATCGCAGAAATTTCAGTTTGTTTATAGGATGAAGGCATGCAGACGGGAAAGAGAAGACACAGACAAACCAAACGCTAGCGTTTGAGCTGTCCGCATCTCTTCTGTTTCCGTGTTGCATGGCTTACTTTCTTCTAGAATCAACATTTTTTGTTGTTTTACGCGAGCGGAAATTGTTCTGAGACTCATCTATATAAACTTCGAGTAGTATTTTATTTCCCCCAGAGGAATCGAGTGCAGCACTGTAAAGTTGCTACAAAAACTTGTTGCGGCTGTCATGCATCCACCACAGTGTTCCTGTTTGAGTAAACCCGGTGGAAGTGCCTTGTTGAGTAACAAGAGGTAGCGGCACCAACTTTCGTCGATTGTCAGATAAAAACCCTAATGGTGTTCGCTCTGATTTGAAGTTCTTTTGAAATTCTTGATCAATCTCTATAAAACTTGTTTAGTTTATGTGTATTTGTACGCTGATTTTGAAAATGCAAATATTTTTCTACTATTATATGTCGTGTTAAGTATATCAAACATTTCATGTGCCATGTTAGGCCTGCACGAGTTACAAAGTAAGCATATCACAATAATATGAAATGGGAACTGTATGCAACATAACCAGAATGCATGTCCTAAACCCACTTAACAATAGTCATAGTATGCTGAACATTGACCAGTAAGTGTATGTCTAGCTGGTGATTCGCTCACGAGAGTTCAATATTACGTAACTTTTAACTCAAATGGGTTTAAAACGCGAGTTCGTATGTGGGCTAGTGGGTTCATGAACATTATGCCAGAACAGCGCAGTAAACTCCTTTAAAACTATTGCATACAGTTTTTATCCCCTAACTATAGCGATATGTCGATTTACTTTGTAACTCCAAGTTTGGAAAGGCTTGCTCATCAAGACACATGAAATTTTTATGTGTAAAAACTGCGTTTTCTTCCAGATAATTGCATATTTGAAATCGCCACATAAGTAAACCTAAACTCAGCAAGTTTCATCAATATCGACCAAGAAGAAAAATAAACGCATTATTTGTTGCAGAGTGTCTCATTGAGTACCACGAAGTGGTCACACTGACTCTTGCCAGGGGAGTCATGTACACCACTGTCCTTAAGGACAACGGAGTCAAAGGAACGCTCCAGTGGGGGTCAGCGTTACCATGGCAAAGGGGTCACCCTGACTACCTAGAGGTACTAGCGGGAAATAAAAGGTAGTCACGTAGACTCCTGCGTTGGGAGTAACGTAGACTCTCTGCTTGTGAAGAAGGGAGTCGTTGGTCTGAAGAAGTAAGGGAGTCGTTTGACACCCCAAATTGTGAAGAAGGGAGTCGTTGGTCTGAAGAACGAAGGGAGTCGTTTGACACCCCAAAAGGTCATCATATGTGTAGCGAGGCGATTACCACCCAAAGGTAGTCAGTACAGACACCCTTTTTTTTAAGAGTGTAGAGTTCAATGCATTTGACTCCCTCGACAGCGAAGAGATTTTAGGCGCTCACGCAGTAACGAAAGTGTCAATTAGTGATCCGCAGCATTTTTTTTTTCAATACATGAGCTAGCTGGAAACCCAGGAGCTCAAACACTGCAGCACCGCTCATTCAAGTCGGACACATACGTTTCCGCCAACATGCATCCGTGCGACCATTGCTGTTTAATTTCGGTCGGATGATGACGATAACAAGAATTTCTTTTTTCTGCTGAGAACAGTATTTTGCTAACGCCTCTGTTGGCAACTACGTCGGCACATGACGTTTCAAGTGACGACACCCACGAAAGTGACCTCATGCCGACTGACGTTCTGTAGACTGCCTAACTGCTCACTGCCACGCGTCATTTCTTCCTCACGCCGGCATCTCCCGCGCTTTGCTTACGTGCAGGGTTGTTTGGTCTTTCAGAATGATGCCGCCTCCTATGAAAAAGGCAAGTAAGTTTGAGCGAGGTTCTTGATGCTTTTCACATCATTCGTACTTTCCTCGGCATCCACGACGACGGCGAAACTGTGGAAAGCCTATTCAGCTGCGAGGCTGGAGCCGTCAAGCTCCTTCGAAGCAGAGCTAGATCTGCGACTTCTTTAAATAAATTTTGGTTGTGCGAAGCAATTGGTGCGCGTAATTTTCTATTTTCGCGACAACAAAATTTTCACAACAAAAAAAAAAGCCGCTTCTCCGGTGACTTCGTTATTAAGGGGTTCGACTGTATGTAACAGCGATACTGACGAAAGAGGGAAGAACCCGCAAAAGCGGAAAATACCGCTCTACTTCTAGAAATAAATAAGTGTCCAGATACGCGAACGCCGGAGACACCAGTTAAACTATAGTCCATCATCATTCTTCATGGTAGATGAGAACTGTGCTAGCCGATAGCTCTGTTTCAAGGTATTAATCACTATCATCATCATCACTGATCGTAATCAACGCCTTTATCATCATGTTCAACGCTTTCAGTATCATCATCATCATCGTTCATGGTGTCTTTGCTTGCTAACGGCTTCAACACGTTCATCATAATCGCTCATTATCACCTTCATCAATGTGTTTATCGTAAAGGCTTCATCATCCCCGTAATCATTGCCATTCAAAGCACCTTTTCTTGCCGACAGCTCTGCTCCAGTATGTTGATCGTCATCGTTATCTTTTTTGATTATCATCATCAAGGCGTTCGTCACCGTTGTTCGAGACGCATTTGCCTGCCGAGGCTCTGTCTCAACGCGTGCATCGTCAGAGCTTTCGGAATAAGAACATTCGCTTTCGCTGGGTAACTCAAAGATAATGGCAATAATGGGACGCATGTCTTCATCGCGTAGTCTACTTCTCCAATAAAGCAAATACTTTCTAAACACAACCTCTAAAATGCGTATTTAGCCCTATTACAGATAATGTTGCGGCGGGAACAACGAGCGATGCTCTTGTTTCTTGCGCAGCACTTCCGTTTCACCTATCGACTTCCGGTTCTGAAGGAAACTCTGCGAAAAGTGAGACCATATAAAAAAGGTGGTCTAATAAAGGTAGACGATGGATATGATATTGGAGCATAAGTTCAGTTTGAAATATAGCTTCAAATATATAGTCGAATGAGTGTCAGGAATAATTAGAAAAATAACTATAGCCACTATAAAATAACCCCTGAGGGCGGCCATTTTCTTGCAATGTTCTAGTTTACTGTCAGGACAACTTAAAGTAGCAGCCTAATCCCCACTATCTGTTATAGAAAGGTCGACCTTTCGTACTATGAGGTGAAGCATCCCGGATTAACATAGGGGCAAAAACCTAGATCCCATACAGTATCAGCGTCAATACCCGAATTGGACATGCGGGTATGTGCAAAGAATGAAATAAAAGAAAATGCAAAAATAAAGCAATTAAACAATAACAAAAATGAAAGAATGAAATGCAAATTACACACAAGAGACGAAACAATAAAATAAAGCGAAATAAATGCAGAAATCATGTGTAACTCACCCGCACTCTGCGCTCGCGCCACATTATAGACACCGAAGTCAAACATTAAGGTCGCCTTGAAATTACTTTTCTGCAGAGCCGCCGGGCAGCGAAGCAAGTCCTAATACCATGCGCCGTTTCATCAACATCTCGCAAGAACTACGCAAGCCTGGCGTCCACAATGTCGACGCCACAGCGGCAACTGGCAAAACTTTAGTCGCTGACAGTGCAACAAAACGTGCGTTAAAACAAGATAACTTCTTCCTTTTCTCGGATAAAATAAAAGGATTGAAAAAAGAACTCCACGGGCAATAAAGGTGGACTTATAAAAAAATTGTAGGCATACACCTCGACGAGCGATATCAGGAGTAAGCCAATGTTCTGTGCGCAGTTATCGCTGTTTGTTTACAGCAGCTGTCAGCTGGAGAGTTTTTTATAGAATGCTGAAGTAATGCCAACGCTTCAAACCGATTTTAGCGCAAGGCATTCGCTAGGATAATCACACTTCGCTAATATGTGGACATATGTGGACGCATATGTCCGCATATGTGGACGCTGGAGTACAGAGGGTTAACTAGGTATATACCAAAATTGGCATAGGAGCGTATGAGTTTACGACGAACATGCATGACTGAGTGGTCATGACGTGAATAACATGACATACCTTTCGCGTGTGTCCTTCAACCCTTTCCCACAGTCACGTGTGGCAAACACCCACATGCCACGGCCTATATGGTATGCGGGTATGTGCCACAGGTGATTCACAGTCTATACCGACCAAGGGCAGCGAAAATTGATACTGAAAACTTTATACGACATTTTTTTTAATATAATAATTGTTGAGGTCTAACGTCCCAAATCCAAGATATGATTATGAGAGACGCCGTAGTGGTGGGCTCCGGAAATTTCCACCACCTGGGGTTCTTTAATGAGCACCTAAATCTAAGTATACGGGCCTCAAGCATTTTCGCCTCCATCGAAAATGCGGCCGTTGCGGCTATAAGACATTTTTTTAAAGAAGAGAAAGGCGCGCCGGCTCGATATAGCTGGCGATTTTAATGTAGCATACAGATGCTTACATACGTACTCCTATGACTCAGCAAGCTATAGTCTAGCGTTGCTAGCCGCTGCAGGAATGCGCCAACAAATGCTGCTTACATTTACTTTCGATAAAAGTGACCTATGTGCTGAACGTGAGCGCCTGCGTTACGTCAGAAAATGAGCTACCGTTTAGGCTCCTGTGTAGTCAACGTGCCTGGTAAACGCACAATACTCAAATTGCTCGGCGACGTCGATCCACCTAGTAAGACTTGACTCAAAGTACGGCAGCATATACTCGTTGCCTGCTTTGCTACAAAATCGATTACAACAATGCGTGGGATTTACCGGAAGTTTCGATGATTGGGCTTGTCCGAACATAGTTATCGGAGAATGCTACCGCGCGAAAAATACGAAGACACGTGAGGTAAACAGCGCGAGAGCGCTCGTGATGTTTCTTTCATGTCTGGTACGTCTTCGTTTGTTTTTTTTTTTCGTTTTCGTGTCGCAGCATTCTTGGACCTTTGAGACTATATAGAACTGATGAATACTAATTCCTTGCGTCGGTTGCCCGGCCGCCACTGCCTCTCAGACTTAGTCGGCTGGATTGCCTCGCATTGATTAACGCGCTGTCTTTGAGCGCCGTCTGGAATCTCGTAGCTGCTGCCAGATTGGATGATAAGAACCGAGGAGGTACTTCCTACGGTATGGGTTTCCCCTACCCAATACGTGAGACGAGCCTCCACGCTGCCTTGAATAGGTTTGGATGCGACCATGCAAGGCAGCAACGATGAGCACTGACGGGCCCAGTCTGCCGTGATTTTCTCTCTCTTCGTGAACGCAGATGTGGCATTGCATGCGCAGCTAATTCCATTTTCCTGCTCAGCATCGGAAAAATACTAACACAAGAGAAGACAGAGTCACCTCTCTTGTCCTTACTAGTTGGTTGTGTTCATGCCGTACAAAACAGGAAGGTGCGTGTTGTCCTTGTTGCTGAATTTGAATGCACTACTGAGTTGGTTTTTTGTTTTCCCACGTCCATAGATCTTTGGTACATGTAATAGATGTCTGTATTTTGTTTGTACACATCTGTATAAAATGTGTTTATTTACAACGGGAATTTATCTCATTGGGCTATGTGCTTCAGGGTGTTATTGTTTTGTTGAAATTCCGCGCACTCGGGGCTTAACGGGAGCTCGTCGAGATTGTACCTTTGTGATGTAACTTTTTACGTATGCAACGCACACATTGGCGTTTTCTCCCGTTGTTTAAGCTCTTCTTATACAAATCTTCTTATACAAAATAATCTTCTTATACGAAATTACACTGAATTATTCGAATGTTCTTTCGATTACGCTTGTACAATACTGCTTTGCATCTCTCTCGGTTTTCAAGATTGCAAACGGCTTTTGTGTCATGTCTACCGCTGGTGCATGCCTCGTAAGATGCAAGCGCTTAGCAAAGCTTTTTCAAAGCTTCTTTTCTTTTTTTTTCTCGCGTTTTACACTGTTATGGATGTATTTCCTCAGTAAAGAGAAGGAACATTATGTCAAATTAAGCCGTCGTTAGATTCCTGTTTAGCATAGGCAATGAATATGCTTGTGAAACGCCATTTACGCGCAAATTTAAACGATGACTGTTAACGAGGCGAACGAGTGCACTGTCGCTACTGAATTATTATGAACAGAGGAGCTGTTCAAGCCGGCCGTATTCTGTCCAACGCGAAAAAAAAAACACCGCGCTGAGACGACGTCACCGCGCGTTGCCTGGCGACAGGTTGGAGAGCTGTGCGCCTGCTTCGCTAGCCCATACACTGCTCCGCCACCAGCCCACCTGTCTGGACACTGCGCGCAACCGCTTGGTCGCGCCAGATGTTACGTCACGGCCAACTACACATGCGCTCCTTCGCTCTGTATAAAGCCGGAGCGTGGTGGCGGCGTGCGGCGACAGACGCAGATATGGGGAGACCAAAGAAGGTTCGCACTACACAATGTGGAAGCCGCTTACGGGAATCGCGGCGCGCAGCCAAACGAGACTGCTGAACTTGATTCGTTTAAAGTAGTCCGCGGCGTAGTATGGCCGAAACAGCAAGAGGTGACTGTGCTGGACTCGACTTGAACTTGGCATCACTTCGTATAACTTGGCATCATTCCGTATGGCCAAGACCAGCTAGAAACCGATCAGCTCCGCTGTGCCTTTAGCCTTGCGCCACTAGTGCAAGCTACGTCGCACTTTTTTGTAATGTAATCCATCAAGTCAGTGAAGCTTTGTTAATATTGATCTAAGTTGCTTGATTTTATCACCTCTGTAGGTCCGCCGACACGACAGTTTACTTATGTAGAAGTTTTCTGTTTTCCTCGGAAAACCCGTGTTTTCGAAAAATTACTTTTGACAGTGTTGCCGCAACCTCTGTATATAAGCTGCAATATGGGTCTGTTCTTGACTACACACTGTGTTCTAACGTCAGAGTGGTATCTGTGAGGAGAAAAACAAGTCTGTTTTGCAGGAGGTGGGGGCTATTTTGAGATCGAAGTCAGCGATGGAACGTATGATCATTCTTTTGAACTCTTCAGAGACCAGACCATTCAGAATGTGGAGCGAGAGACAGACGATATGGAAAAGGCAGAAAGGGTAACTGGAGGAGAAAAGCTGGTTTGCTATACGGCATTGGGGATACGAAAGCGTAGATATGACTGAGGACACCACGTGTTCACTTCACGTGTAAGGTATAGCAAGAGTGATGTGCCGTCAACTCTCGTCTTCCAGAATGGGGACTAAGATCAAAGCTTGAGCCATTCTCTATTGTCGGTTCCTACGCTTTCTCCATTCCTGAAGCCGGCTATATGTATGTATATGTACCTGTTTGTATATACACGTTTGTGTATACACCAAATGCGCACTGAAAAATATTGTGGGATGCTGGACCATTCTTGCCCCGCCCTCAACCTCTAGATATGCCTATGCTTTCCTTAATCGGTCTTCCTAGTTTCGCCACCATGCAGTTGCTTTACGAATTGTTACATTTTAGATACAATTGCTTTAGCTTACCGGCTGTGGAGAATCCACATTCGTAGATCTCAGCCTGACTAGACAGTAGTACTGTCTTCAAAAAGTTTCAGTCTTTCGGGACTTTTCCGGATTGACAGGTTTCGTGAATTCCTAGCAGGGCAGTTCTTATTCCACTTCTAAATTGGCAAGCACGGCGTCAGTGACTGTATCGAGACTCAGTGCACTTATTCTCTTCGCTGATGACACTACGTATGGAAAACCTTATGACGCACATAAGTCGTCACAGAGAGCGCGCAGATTAAGGCGTCTAAGATGAGCGGATGATAACGAGGGCTCCAGGCTCCGGTGGGGTCCTGTATCTCCTAGTGCGGACGTGTTTACAGTTACGCTGCAGTTAAAATGGCGAAGTAATTGGAAACAGCGACGTGCAAAGATCTCTTCGCTCGGCTCTGTTTTCTTAAAATATTGGGGCGGCTACGCACTACTGGTGTGAAGGCTGTTGCTAGGCGACGCATAGTGACGTCATTGCTCGGCGGGAGTTTTCTGCGCACACCGAACAGCCTAATCTCCGACTTCAACAACCTTGATGTTAAAACCTCTACCGTTGCATCAGACTGGCTGAGAATTCTTCTGGGCAACTTTCAAACTGTGTGTAACTTGAATAACACATTTCGAACTAGTTGGTTGCTCATCATAAAGCAAAAAAAAAAAACTGCGCCCACTTTATGAAGACAGACAGAAGAAACAGCGCCTGTGCCTCGTGTTCCTTCCGTCTGTCTGTGTACAGTGTGCGCTGTTGTTTTTCTTATGTCGGTAACTACTCTCATGACAGCAGGACAATACGACGTCGTCTCATGACGACGTTCTTTTCCTCGAAGGAGATTAAGCTCACCGTCAGCACAAGCACAGCCAGCTGATAACGAGTACAGCGATGGTGGCCCTTTTTTAGGCACCCTTTGCAGTCTGCATAAGTTGTCAATGCTGAAAGCATGCTGCAACGCAGCGGTTCCTTAATTAAACAAATTGCTCCTGCTTCGAAGCGTCGGAAGAGTGCCAAGAAAACGACTAGTTAAGCTTGTCTTGTATACCTTCCAAAGTACGCTGAAATCCATGCCCTGCGAATAGTTTGGTTGGTTATGCTAAACGAAAACCCTAGTATCGCCTAACTCCGAGGCAGTTGGCCGATTTTACGACTTTACTCGGTTACGACTTAACTGGTTACAACCTAAGAAAAAAATGTCAGCGCCACCTGCTGTCCCTCCAACAGAGAGAATCTGCAGAAATAGGGCTTACTCATTTTTGTGACCTGAACTACTCGAGCATTGCAGACAGTTGATTTACCCATACAGACACACGTTTGTGTCGCTGGCTTCAAGTCAGAAACTTGAACGTCCTGGCAAGTTTCTTCAGGGATTCTGTCATTGCTGCTCAGCCAATTGTAATGTTTTACGTAGTACCGACGAACCTTTAACTCTTAATATGCATAGAATTTGGATTAGCCGTGAAAAAGTACTTACAGTTCGAGAGGAAAGTAGCTAGCACGACGGTCTTTCAGAGGTGAAGGGCAGGCGCGCAGCATTTCTGTGGGCGGAGCTTACATTTGTTCTTAGGTCTTAACAGTATATTGGGCGCGAGGCCCACCACTGGAGACGTGGGCGCTGCGATCGTTGTGACGTGCAGGGTCGGATCACGTGATCTCACGTTGCTCCGGCGAAGGTAAGTGGACGGTTGAACGCGTTGATTTTCCCGTTTGAGTAGCGTTTGTTTGCTCTAACTTCATGTGTGCGGACACCCATAGAGTCTACACAATCTGGATAAGTGCAGTCATAGTTATCGGCGCCACAGTGCGAGCCTAGTGTGATCAAGAGCGTGATACAGCTGACACCCGACATTCCTTTATTATTTCCAGCTCATGGGGTTACTTGCTTGCAGATGATGTCTGTAGAATGAGTCCACCCATTGCGACTTCTTTTTTGTGTTGCGCTACAGGTGACAACATGGCCAGCTTCAAACACTGGTTCATGGTTCTATTATTGTTGGGGTTTCACGTCCCAAAACCGCGATGAGGGGCGCCGTAGTGGAGAGCTCCGGAAATTTTGAACATCTCCATGGGGTCGAAATTAAGCTTGATGCCCGTATACCCAAATTCAAGCATACGGGCCTGAAGCATTCATCCACCTTCTAACAGCAGCCGCAAAGTGTCATACTGCTTATCCATGAAGTTGTAAACGCTGGACACAGGTATTTTCACTGAAACATAACATTGCGAACACAGCTATCTAACTTAATTGGAATCGCTCCATGCTTATGAAGCGCAAAAAAAAAGCACTGGGACGAAGCAGAGATATACAGAGGACAGACGCTTCTCCTGTGTGTATCTCTGCTTCGTCCCGTGTTTTTCGCACTTAATAAGCAGCTCATCTAGGCCACAGTAAGCCACCCCTTGCAGCATAATAGTACATTCAAATGCGAATGCGGCCGGCTGGCATAAGGTGCATTTACCTTCGCAATTGAGCCCTATTGGGACCGTATTTTTCGATCGAGATTGGCCCCTTTGTGCCAACTGCAGAACGCGTAGTAAATCGTACTAAAGTTTCATCCCGATGTGGCTCGATTACAAGCGAAAACGTACCATGTGCAAAGCGTAGGAAATTTGCGCAATAAGGAGCAACAGATAAATATTAAAATCGTGCCGCAGACAAACATGTGCTTACGTAAAATGTTATCTAGCTACATCTCTGAATGAGGCGCACGCGTGCAATAGCCCTTGTGCGTTTCGCTCTAGTAATTTGAGAAAGGTTGCGGCTGCACACAGCACTAAGCGTGTTCGGTCGCTTCCCACAAAGCGCACAAAGCGCTCGCAGTTCTGCTTGATACTGTAGAACTATGTCTACTGAACAGGAAAGCGAATTTGCTCATGCCATTTCTTTCTCGTGTCAACCGCGACCCGTCTTCATATGCGAAACCACAATGGATGAAGTTGCACGGTTGTCACGTTGCACGCATTTCTTGCAGCAAAAATATGTTTCCTTACCTCAAGCACACCCATCAGATGATTAGTTTCGACACAAATTCGTTATTTACCTTTTACAAAAGCAGCGAGCTCGGTCCCCGTGGCTTCCATATCGGTGGCCGTAGCAGACGACGCCGGCAGTTTATGTGGTATCAGTCATTTTGAGGAACGTAATATTTCTTTTTTGAGCAGGTATTTCGCACTTCGTACAGTCAGTGACGACGCGACAACAGTATTTTACTAATTTCGTCAATGTGACGTACAACAATAATAACAAAAATGGAGACGCGAAAGCAGCTGCGGGCTGAGCGGGAGAGGCCCGGCGGAGCAATCCATCCTTGCACGTCGCACGGATGCCTCCGCATGGCGGCGCCACGGTATGTCCTCGCGCCCAATAGGGAACCCAAGCTCAAGTTTAAAGCTAAGGTGCCTTGATGCCCGCGCGCTCCCAGTCGCGTCGTCTGCTACGACGGCCGCCATTGCGCCTCCCGCCGCAGCTAGGCAGCATGAGAAACGCGCTACTCAACGAGCTTGCGGTGCACAGATTGTTGGGTATCGGGTGTCTCAGCTTGCGGCTGCTTCTGCGCAGAGCTGATAGACGGAGCGGACAAGGCGACGGTGAGTTAAGGCAAATTTATAGTATACATATAAACAGAGGCGTTACATATTCGGCACTGGGGCCGACAGCTTATGGGGCTCGCATTGAGGTGCGACGACGACCCGGGATTTCTTCGTTTGCTGTCCCCCTCTCCGCGCAGCTTGGTTCTTTTATAGCCCTGGCCGACTCCTTGCATCAGCCAGTAGTTCAAAGCCTCCAATCAGGAACCGCTTTGGTCTCTCATCCACGGAATCGGATCCGTGGATGAGAGGGTTCGCCGCACTTTTCGTGAGAAATTGCCGTCGGTTGCGTCACACGCATCGCAGGAGTTGCCGGGGGTTGCATGAAACTTCGCTGGTGTTGACTTTGGTTGCATCAGACAGTCTATCGATGTTGACACCACTTTCGTCAGGCGTTCTACCAACTTGAACGCCTTGTCGAAGCAAGGAAGTTTGGGTTGGGAGCCCTGGCATAACAGGATGCATCCGGAAATAAGTGCACGCTAGCGAGCTTTTGTAGCGTTAGCTACACTGGCCTAGCCGAGCCAGTCTAGCGTGGTTCCTCAAGAGCCGTGCTGCGCATGCGCGAGGATCAGTGATGTCACGCACCGGAGCCGGCAGCTCCCGCGCACTTCTCCGCCGCCGGTCTGCGCTCTCCAGAGGAGTGACGTCGTAGCCTTTGCAGACGTATTGGCGCCGGCGCGCACGCAGCTATTCGCCTTCGCTGTGCAGTCACCGTCTGACACTGCGCAGGAGCCGCTTGATAGCGCCTCTGACTGGCGTTTGCCAGTGTGGTATAGCCATGGAGAAGGAGAGCGCAACTGCTGCTCAACGGCGCAGTTCATGGGATCCCGAAGTAGTTGCCTGGAAAAATAAATATACATGTGCGACATAATACGTATATCGTGTGTGTGTCATTGGAGCAGCAGTAAGCATGATAATCAAGCTAATCCTAGACAATCAGGAAAGCTAAGAATTATTAGCTGAACCTTTGCTAACGCTACGTTGTCCTGGAATAGCCGAGCTAAGCCACTGCAACTTTTTTCTTTTCTTTTTTGAAGCTTGTACAGCTTTTAGTGCTGTTGTTGCGTAAGTGCTTATTAAGGGAGCATGTAATTCATGTAAGTTGACGGCCTGTGCTAGAGGCAGATGTAGACGTTGTTACGTTGAAAACGAATCCTCTTCCTTACGTCGGAAATTTACTTAATTTCCTCTTAAACTCTGCATTCCAAATACACAACGAATAGTTTAAAGTATTTATATACATGTCAGCAGCAGCAGCAGCAGCAGCAGTATAGTATTATATCCCAACCCAATCACTTTAGTGATGCTCAGCTACCTAAGCGCGACTAAGGCGGCTTATTTTGTTAAGTTTGTGCCCTGTGACCGCCCTGTTTGTGTGACCGATTAAAACTAATGTTGCTACATTCTAGCACTTTTTCCATACTCAGCATGTAGAGCATCAATAACAGTGGGGACAAAGGACATCCCTGTCTCAGCACCTTGCTAATCTCAACGTTCTCTCTGCTAGAAACTCCTTCCCATACTATGCAAACTCTAATTTGTCGGTATATCTCCCTCCAAAGCTGTATACAGTCGTCGCCTGTGCCCGTTTCTTTCAATATATCCCACAAAATTTCCCGATTAACGTTGTCGTATGCCCCAGTGATGTCTAGAAAAGCCACGTACAAGGGCCTATTTTGTATTTTAGATACTTCTATACGCTGAGTGAGAACAAACTGGTTATCATCTAACCGCCTGTCGACTCGAAATCCATTCTGAACTTATCCCAAGATATCTTTATGTTCTGCCCATCTTTCTATTTTCATTTTTACTGCTTGCATCGCCAACCTGTATAGTACCGATGTAATTGTTAGTGGTCTATACGAGCGAATCTTATGCTTTTCTGCCTTGCCCTTTTAGATTAAGTTCATTCTACTTTTTCGCCAACTGTCCAGTATTTGCCTGTCCTTTAAGCATTTTTATACGGCTTTCAGCAATGCTTCTTTAGTGTTATGTCCTAGTTCGTTAATGAGGCTAATGGGAACCCCATCTGAACCCGCGGCAGTGCGCTTTGGAATTTTTCCGTCGGCTTTTTCCAGTAGAAATTCTCAAGTACTAGCTCTTCCTCGGTTGCTCTCTCCGCCACACTTTTACTGACGAGGGAAATCCCCTGAACGCTCTTTTTAAACGAATCGGCTGTTACCTTTCGGATGTAACCTAGCGCTTCGTACCCTTCCAAATGATTTCCTCCTTCATCTACGATATGCTGTTGCATTGTGATAGGCTTCCTACCTAGCGCCTTTATGTGGCTCCAAAATATACTCGGCGCGGCCTCCTTTTTCTCGTGAATCTCTGTCACCTAGCGTTCACTTTCACCTTTAATTTTTGCCTCGACTAATTTCTGTACAATGGATTTTTTCTCTAAATATATTTCCCGTATTTTGTTGACTTCACCCTGCGGCCGCTTCTCCTTTTTCGCCCTTCTATGCTCCCGTGATGCTTCGCGTCGCTTCTCGATCGCCTCCCGGATTTCCTTGTCCCGCCTACTTTTTTTTTTTTTTTTTTACGGCGCGACGACAGCGCCGCGCTGCGGCTCTGAAGAGAAGCTCTGGCGCAACTGGGGGCAGGCGCAGCCGATTCAGCCTGTTTATCGGCAGTGGGAACACGCGCGCGCAGGTTTCTCAGTCTATGCGGGAAACTGGGGCGCCGTGCCGACAGCTTGGCACGCTGAACCAAGAGGCTTGCTGTGCGAAGCTACATTTCCACGTTGGCAGAAGTAACCCAGTGGAAGCGTAAGCGAGGTCCGAAGTAGTGATGTGTCGTGGCCTGCCACAACAGTGCAGACAACACCAAGGCACGCGATTCACGTGTGAAACTGTATCGGTTTCCGGGCATGTCGCACGAGAAATAAAGGCGACATGCGTGGATCACCGCAGTAAGGAGAATCAAGTATGTTCTAGCTGACAGCGCTGTCTCGCCTTCTGTGCTGTCTCAGTTCATCGCTTTCGTTCGTTTCGACTACCTGAATCAGTATGTAACGCGGCGCATGCACGCAGCGACTGCAGTAATGATTACTCGCTCTTTTCTCGCATTGTGAAGGTCCAGTTACGGTTGTAGGTGAAACAACTTTGTGCTTTGATTCCTCGCGTTCGTGAGACCTATCCGTCGTTGTCGAACGTTCGCACTCGCATTATACCGTTAGCGTTACGCGGTTGGTTGAATTCAACTGAACTCGGCACATTGTCCGAAGTTGGGCGCCTGCAATTTACGCGTCGGAAAGGCGGCTTTATCACGCCGGAACGGACGTCTGTGCATTTTCAGCAAACTTTGACATCATTCTGCAGGTTTGCTTTGTTTTTGTCAATTTATTAGGGTGATATATATTTAAGCGGCTAAATATAACTGACACTTAATAAATCCTTTGCAACTGCCACCTTGAAGTAGCCACCATCTGACTTTGTGCGATTTTCTAGCCGCATTCGCGCAGCAGGTTTTATACGCCTGTAAAGTCGATATCCTCGTAAAAAGATGGTGGAAGCATGACGCGAGAGCCGAACAAACGAGGCGATAAGTTCATCTTGCTTCACAGTGGTTAAAGCTCTGCTAGCTGCCTCGCGTCTTAATAGGCGGGTGATGCTCCAGCGGCACGGAGGGCTTGACTCTAACCTTCTTAGGAAAAAGTGCCATGGCCGTATAATTTCTTTTTTTTTTCGCACGCCGCAAACGTTTGTTCACGAAAGTACACGGATGCTACTGAAAGCATGCCATATCAAAACAACAATCATATGATTCATAGTCCACGACGCAGAACATCAATAGAACATCAATAGCGTGCACGGCTTCATTTCGGAGTGCGTATGGAGCATTACGCATCTTTAACATGAAAGAATGAGACTTACCTCGGGTATACGTCCAACACGGTGTAATCACGACTTGGGAAATACATTTCGCTTTGAGTCGGGCGTTGTTGTCGTCGATCGTCCGCTCTTCACCATAAACGTGATTGACGATCCTTTCTCCTTTCATCGTGGTTTTGGGATGATAAACCCCAGATAATAATAGCAAAAATGTTTCCTTTTGTCAAGTTCGCTTTTCGGAAGTGCCAGACAAGCTTGAAGACCTCTTTGAAGCCGCACAGCAGGCGGTACATTTTGAGGTGCCGCAAGTGCACCGCGAGAGCACTGCACGTGCACGGAAGCGAGCGGCAGCGCGTTGGAGAGAAGGGAAAACACGCGTTGTTTGCTCCCAGTTTCTATTTTTATGCCAGAGATGGCGCTGCCTGTCAAGAGCAGCAGCGCCACTAAGCGATGCTTGGGGAGACTATAGACCTTTTCTTTCGTGGGCGCCGCCATATTGCCTAGCGGGCGGCGCCGTCTCTGATCTGACAACCCACTGGCATGTGCGACGCTCCGCGTCTGTATGGAAGGTATGCATGCGGTTGCAGTTGCAGTCGGTTGTTTTCGCCCTGGCGCGCTGAATTTTGTATCATGTGATGCAGTTTCGGTAGCAAATGAGTCTGTGAAACATCCTGAAAAGGTTTCATCCATTGAGGGTCAATGACGTTAATGTACGGGGGCGCTAACGTATCGCAAGTGGTCAATGTCATATATTTTCGGCACTGTCTGTCGGAAAACCGCGCAAATATTTCGACTCCTTCTAGCTGGGCAAGCGAGTGCTAGCACTTCGGGGATACAATGAATTTTTGTTTCTTGGTCTGTAATCTTTTAGTTATTTTCGTTCACGGTTTGTTTATGCTGCGCCGAACCGACTACTGCTCGTACATGCGGTCGTGCGTGAGCGCGGTCTGAATTTCATGGCGCAAATGGCATCTGTTTGTTGCGCACAAACTGTTGTCTTACTTGTTTCTCAACTTTTAAGTGACCGTTTATTACTCGCTCATTTATTGCCCACCGGTCTGGACGAAACGAGAGCTGTGCATAACGAGAGCTGGTGCAAACGAGAGCTGGTACATAAAAACGATGCTGACGTTCACATGCCGTAGCGCTTCTTTTTCTTGTTTTTCTTTTTAGAATCGTGATATTTGATTGGATTTAGGCGGTGATGAGGTTAAGATGGTTAGATAGTTTCTTCTGTCGATGAGGCACCAAGCGCACCCGGGCTTGATCGTATGATCGGCATCGTAGGTGATTCGTGTGTATCTTTTTTTTTATATGTTCGTCTACCAGATGTACTCGTTTTGCGAAATTCTTGCTGTTGAATTTTGCAACGCTAAGCAGCAAAATTGGCAGTTACATAAACACTAGACAAGCGTAACAACGTGTTTTTTGTTTCGCGCTGTGAAGAGAATTAACTATGTTCTATATCATTGCGCGCCTTGTCGGATACGGTTCCTGACCATGTAAAAAATTGTCTTCCTGAAGTAGTTGTTCTACACACGAAGCGACAGAACTCTCTCTCTCTCTTTTTACTATTCGGCTTTCATATCGCACATTGTATACGAACACACCACTCTCTTACGGAAGTTGTAACCTCACGACAAGGATATCGCCATGTCATTGTCATGTAGTGTTTAATGAATGTTCGGGTTATACAAGGCCGGTGCAGAGTACAAATTAAATGTATCATACCGGTTACCGCTTTGAAGTGATGGATTCCTCGCCCGTACTAATACAGCTACATCAACTGCAGGGATCACCGTGTTGAGCCGAGCTACGAGGCTATTTGTTAGACCAAACAGATCATATTACAATATAATAATAAAGCAAAGCGAAAACAACACTCGAGGGCAGATTAGGTGTTTTGCACTTTACCGAACAGGGCCGCGTACTTGATCGCTTATGTTTATTCGTCAATCTGGCCATATCCGATTGTCATTTGACTGCGTGGGACACAGATAATTCCGGATATATTGCGGCATTTGCCAATTTAGAACCCGTAACGAAACACAAACGATGTACCTTGGTAATGCTCGTGGCATGCTTATTCCTACAGCAGTTTCCTTTTTTCTGTGCCTATTAGAACAACCAAAAACGGCACAGTAGTTTCCCGTTTACCTTTCGCTGACTGACATCGCAGTTAAAGAGAAGAAAATCCGCAGGTAGACCTAAAACACGCAAAAACTGTTCGACAACGCCACTCATCCAAGCATCAGCCAACACACTCCCGCCGTCGCGCACGAGCCAGAAAGGAGGAAAGCGCTGGTTACCAGTCCGGTCCTCCTCACCCGATGCAAATATCTATAGCAACTGTTCATGAGCCTTGGTTTTAACTGCTTCGTTGAGCTTCGGGGTGTTGTTGGTAATACTGTTTTGAAGTTGCCATCTCATCCCCCCAAAAAACGTTGTTAAACTCTTACAGGGAATCTACCACTTCAGAGCTTATAGGGAGCTAGCTCAGTGGAGATTTACTTTTCGCTAAAACGTTTCTTCCGTTCTGCGCATCTCGGAGTAAATAACAAAGCGCGCTTCGGAATTTTGCAGGCATTAAAATGACATTGAGCAACTGGATGTAACGACGTCTCATGCTTAATCATTTGACGAATCAGCATTCCTTGCAATAATCCGTTACTAACGCAAAAGAAAGAGAGGGGAAGGGGACGGATTTTACCGCAAACATCTTTTTTTAGAAGTCCGTTGTATTAACAAGATATAGACCTCTTGCCTTTTCTAGCTTTCTAACTTACATTATGCAAGCAACCGTTCGCCTTTCACGTAAAGGTCATACGGCAAAAATTAAAATAAATAAATGAATAATTAATTAAAATAAAAATGGGAACAACTTTATGTTGTACAAAATATGATCTAAAGTCCTCCGCGTTTTCTTCTTCTTCAAATCAAATGATAAATGGAATTTACTTCGACAAATGTATAATATAATAAAGCACATCAGCCTATTTGCACTCTATGGCAGATCAATGCATGGCTGTCTATACTGCTGATTTCTCCGAGGTCACTGTCGATTGAACAAGCGTACCCAGTCTAGCAGCACGAAACACGGTTCATACGTCCAATACATGTCAACGTCACGTTCCCGTGCGGTTCATCTCTCAAACGTCGTGTAGTAACAGCTATCCGCACTGCCTTTTCGTTGCGGGCTATCCGCTCTACAACAGCAAAGAGTACCGTAGGGGATTCCGTAACTCCTTTCCTCTATAGGGATATACGGTTCCACCAAAAGTTCATCCGCCATTCGGGAAAGATCGAAGTATCTGCTTTCCCGTTCGGGAAAGACCGAACTATCTGCTCTATCCGCGCGTGCAACAAGCTTTCAGCCTTAGGAACAGAAGTTTGGTGGCCTCAGCGACGGGTCCTTTTTTTTTTTCCTTTCAAGTCGCGCAGGCGTCGGTTTTTACCGCGAAAGAGCAAATTGTGCTTCGTAGCACCTGTCTTCGGGTGCTACAAAAGACGGGACAATAGCTGCAACCGCTCGCTTCTCTGAGCAGGGGTTATTGGGCCTTTCGCAAGGCGCTATTTGACGTCCTCTGCTCACTCAGGCCGTTTGAGGGCCATAGATAGGAGAGGGGGGGGGGACGATGGGGAGAGGGGGCGACACAAAGAAAAGAGGACTAGAGAAAAGCTGGAGAATGAGGTCTATACGAGGGCATGTGGTTGTAGATGCCAGACTTTGGAAACTGAAAGTACAGAATGCAATAGGATGAAGGTACGGAGAAAGGGGAGGAGGGGGGTCGGATAAGAAAGAAAAAGTAGGATCAATGTTTTAGTATCCGCGTGTAGGCGCGAAATGTTCACCAAGGTTCCACGAAACACCGTGGAGGTCGAGAAACCGCGGTGCTCCGGTCGTTGACTGTGGCAGCCCAAGATTGGCCAAACCGGTGCTGCTAAAGCGTTGCAGTGACTCGGATGAATCATGCCATGCGTAATCGTGACCGCCCTCATCTACCATGCGACCGGCAAAAATTGATACAGAACCAAAATGCTATATCGCCAGGAGGAAAAGAGATTGACGTGAGAACGGAGCGGAGTCTTTCTTTTTTGTGCTAGTTCATCTTTCTTTCAAAGCGAGCTGGGAGAGCAAGAAGGTGTGATTGGTCTGAAGTCTTTGCAGAGATTAGAACTGTTACGTAGGTTATTCGGTGAGGCAGGAAAATAAGAAGAAAGAATGTATGGGGTTGATCTGTGCGACTTGGAGAGGCAAGGTTGAAAGTTCTAGCGCTGTGAGTGCCTTGAATTAGCTATTGATTTGTGTGTGCCTCACGCTCTATAATGGTATTCGACGTTCGCAAGTTAGTTGTTCCTTCATAATCCGCGCGACTCGCTCTGAGGGATATGCTATTAATCTTTAAATAACAAAACAAAGAGCTAAAAGAAAAAAAAATATGTGAAAGCGATAGTAATATTACATTAATAAGCAATTACACAGAAGGAACTTGATAGCGTCATGCTGCCATATGTGTTACTGCTTGTTTCTGAAATTATAACGTTCGTGTTATTTGAGCAGCATTTTTAATTCAATAACATTAGGAGCACCTGAGAGCCTACATTATATGTTTAGGCTTACTGTAATTACTTCGTAGAGGAACAAAGGCGCACTTCCTTGCAGCTCTTCGTCACTCAAGTGCGAAATCTAGGAGCCCGTTCTCTCCGAGTTCATCATTCCTCTTCGCGCAGTGCGGGGTTGCAAACCAGACGTGCGTCTGGTTAACCACCCTGCCTTTGCTTTTTCTCCTCCTCCTCTCTCCTTCGTTAGGCGTGCACATAACCTTCGGGAATACATTAGCAAATGTACCGGATGTGCCGACGAGCGAGCAGCAGGCAGCATTCATTCGAGGCTTGCGGGAGGGCACATGCAAGGCACATGCAAGGGCACATGCAGCGCTGTGGTTTGTCTCCTCTTCTCTTGTGTCCTCGTCGTCGTGGCGCTGTGTTAAACATGTTCAAGGAAGGTCTAACATTGAAATCACCATTGTCGGCTTGAGCCAAGATATGGGCTTGTTACTAACCTTGGAATCTTCATTGTCGGTTCTAGCCAAGCTATGCGCATGTAACTAGCCTTGAAATACCTCATTGTCGGTTCGAGCGAAGCTATGCGCTTGGAATCTTCATTGTCGGTTCGAGAAAAACTATGCGCTTGTCACATTGTCAGCGAGTTACGCAAGAAGCATTGCGCATGGAAAGGTCGCCGAACACCGCAAGCTAGTGTGATGCACATACCACTATGAAAGTTACGACATTGAAATGGGGAAGAGGGCTAGTGAGAGAGATAGGAAGAAGCGACTTACGACGGCCTCTGTGCCGCGTGAACGAAGAGAGGCTATAGATACATGCGGCGCAGAGACGCCGTTGTGGAGCTATCAGTCCACGTACTGCCTATAGAAAACAGCGGTAGCTGTGGGGAGGTGGTGTGCTCCTCTTCGTAGCACTGTCATCGACGTGTTGTGTGTTGTCACTTTTGCCGGCTTTGTTGGCAAGTGAGAGCACATTGCGCACTCGACGATTCTCGCTGCATTGAATTGCAAGTGAGCTCAAATAAGGGTGAGGAGAGAACTCGCCGGAATTTGTGCGACTGCGTGCGCTAACGTGACTGTCATAGTCACACAGCCTGACGTATCAAAAGATTAAATTATGTTGTTGTGTTGCGACAGGATAAACTACAACCGAGCCTACGACATGTAGCATTGCCAGCCGGCTTTCACAAAACGAGCTGACTGCCTTCGACAGAGAGAAAGCCTAATTACTCCTGCTTTCAGATCGCAAGGAAAGACCCATAATTAAGAAAAAGAATACGTGCGGTGAAGCTACCACCAGTGTCAGAACAGCCTTCCTATTAGAGACTCTTTTCGTAGATGCTATCGTGGCGGAATAGAGAACGTTTCTGGTCCCAGGGACAGAAAGTGTTGTGTGGCGGTAATTTAATAATAAATTATTAATTAAATAAAACAACAAATTATGCCCTGCTTGCTGCTCCGAAGTATTGCAAGCTACCGAATTAAAATAAAAGTGAATAAGGAAATAAGAATTTTGTAGAAAAATGTAAGAGGCCGGCCAACGCCTTCCTCCCCTCCCCCTGGCTGCGCCAGTGGCCCAAGTAGTCAAAACCGAGGGAGATGTGCAACATAAACACCGCGACCATTCAACTCATGACCTTCCCATCGGAATTATCTACCCACTACAATATACTCTATTCCGTTGACATCTGCACTGATTATCCTTGCTACGCACGCTATAACGTTAAAGACTCCAGAAGCATAAAATTTAGACCAGACCTCATCCAGTCGCTGGCGTAGGACTTTTTAGGAGCCAGGATGGCAGTCTATTTAAAAGGCAAGCTGTAGTAGAAAACAGCCAGATAACATTGATCCCGATATTGTTCTTTCAAGGGCACTTAGGTCTAAGTTTGTGATTGTTTACGCATTTCCCTGTCCTTGAAATGTCGCTGTTGCCGCTTACTTCACTGCGGTCGAACGAGGAACCTCGACTTCGCTCTGTGTGTATCAACAGACTATGAAATGCCTTTTCTACTGTCTGTCATCTCTCTTTTTTTTTTCACCGCGGCTGTTTGGCGAACAGAGCACAGCCCGGTTAAACTCCATGACTTTACCGTTGCGACTTATCTCTGTCTCTCTCATTACTTCCGATCGTCATATCATCTCGATCTTTTCGCTGTTTTCTCGCAAGTCCAGAATTTTAAAACAACGATAGTCCAGCAACACACAATTTCTTTACCTGGTTGCGCCAGCACTAAACTTCCTGAAACTGAAATTAATTTCCAGTGTACTATCAATTATCTTGAATCACGTTTTATTGTTTTGTTGTCTTTATTGGCATGAGTGGCAGATTATGTTAATTGTATCCATAGCATTGTGTTTAACTGAGCTTACCGATCTTATTTTACATGCCGTCCTTGAGTTAGGTTAATCAAGTACTCCTTCGTCCCTATAGTTTGTACTGTCATTACTACAGCCCTTTGTTGTTTATGCAAGCATTCTCTATAACAATGTTGACATGCCCATGTTAGATGTAATTTGTGTTTACTGTAACTCTTTTCCATCTATGATATCTTGTGAGGTTGCCAGTGCTCTTCAATTAAATAATGATTTTATTACGCCTGTTCTACATGTAAACAAAGCTACTATCGCGATGTCTTTATTTTACTTTTTCGTTCGTCAGTGACGACGCACCGTCTCCTTTAGAAGTACAAATAAAAGAAAGCAGGACTATGAAAATAGCACAAGCGACAAACCCGACTTTATTTCTTGAAGAGATGGACCAGGAAACGAGGCTATATTTGAAAATGCATCAGGCGACCTCGGAGAAGCTAGGACTCGCTTTGTTTCGTGCGCGGCTGAGCCCAGGTTTCACTGGCATCCGCTGCGACATACAAAAGAATGGACTTAAAGGCATGGAAGAAATCTTCTGAATGTAATACGGTTTAAGAAATCTTTTCCAATATATCAGAAGAAACTTGTTGTACTTGGCTTCTGTAGCCTTCTTTTGTCTAGGCAGCAAAGGCTTATTACAGGGGGCTTACTTTCACGGCAGACAGAGTCGTGGCGTGAAGAAGTTCTGGCTTCCTTCCGTTCTGTTTACCATTACCCTCTGTCTGGCTCTCGACATCTCGCCAAGTTCCGCGCAACGCTGGGAAGTCTCTGGATCTCTTTAGCCAATCAGACGAAACGGTTTAACCATCGTCCCGCCTATTATCTACTTCAATGAGACGCTGATAGGACGAAGGTATCGCGGAAAGATTGGCAGAGCACAATAGGCATGCCTAGCTGCTTTATCAGGAACGCAGCCGGCTGTTGCCAGTGGTTCAGGACTGACTCGACAACTGTAGCCTCCGTTGCAGTGCACGGAATCTGCCAAGTGAAGCCATAAGCTTGGTCCATGTAGGCTGCTTCCTGCAGAGCCCCACTATACGTTTCAGGTGGCGTGTCGGAATACGTAATGTGCCATTTGTGCGACACCCTCGCCCTCAGAACCCTGCAGAATAATGAAAAATACTAAAACGCATAAGAATAAAATAAGGAAAGACGGGAAGGGTACGGAACACTCGAATGTCAACCGTCCTCTCGAATGTCAGCGAAATGCGGTGGTTGAGCGCTGGTAAAGACGTGTAGGAAACAAAGGCACACTCGACGCACAGGCGCAGGAAAAGGTTAGACCGCCAGATGGAAGCCTCCATCGCAGCCTGGCCTTCCGGTGGCGGTCGACGCCTGAAGGCGAGCAACACCAACCCGTCTCCCTCCACACCCTCCTATTTGTCGAGGGCCCCGCTTTGAATCTTTGGCATTCGTTCACCGGCGCCTTTGCATTCCCACTTTCCGTCGGTGCAGTTGCTGCACACGAGGTGTTCGTAAGAGCGCCTTGTCACGAATGGTATTGGAATTTCTTACTTGGCTAATTATTTCAAATGTTATGAGCCAACGAACGAATGAATGAATGAATGAATGAATGAATGAATGAATGAATGAATGAATGAATGAATGAATGAATGAATGAATGAATGAATGAAACATAATTTCACTCTTTGAAAGGAGGAAGGAACATGACATGTAAAACACGTACAAAAATGTACCTGTGACACCAAACTGTATTAGGCGCAAGCAGCCAGAACTTGGGAAGATTGCCCCTGATCGCTGTTGTTGAATTCGAAGTCTTTTCTAGTCTTCTTCACATGGTCTTTCTCGCGTTTGCCCTGGTTTAATTTTAATTCTATGAAAAGGCTTCGCTGCACGTCTTGCGACGCACCATACCATATGACTACTTGCGCGAACTCGACAATGAAGGCTTCTTTGTCTGCATGCACCCGCGAAAAGTGCAAACTTCTCCAGTGCGTACTTCTCACCTCCAATCAACGTTCCCCTTCATCGTCGCAGGGCAGCTTCAATAACGTCCCTGCCTTTTTCTTGTGACTCCTGTTCCCCTCTCTCTTTCATGCACGCATAAGGGAAGCTGGTCGCGGAATCCACAGAGCAAATCTAGAGCTTGTGTGTACGTGCAAGTACTTCAAGAGCCAACGACACGTAATGTCATGGTCATTATCGTTGAATTTATCACCCTCCCAACTGGGATCCGTTCGGTTTCGTAAGTGGTATGCACTAATCGAGACGCATACTTGTGAATATGAATTCCCATCTATAAGTTATGAATGGGCTGCGCTATGCCCTAAATTGGAGGAAACGGTGCCACAGGACGCTGCCGTCTTGGGCGAGAGATATACGATATAGCTCGGGGCTCTATCGGGGCTAAACGGCCTCTCATTATGGCCCGTACGCGCCGTGGCTATGCCCCGGGATCAATTTTGTTTGCTTAGGACGCAAGCAGGAGCTGAGACAGGAGAAAAATGAGAGGCATTAGAGGTACTACCTACAGCGAACTGCAGGCACCATGACTGAGCGAGCAATACGGTGTATGGTTTCCCATTTGTAACTCGGTGATCCCTACGCTACGTTAGAGAATATCGAAGTCCCAAGCACTCTGAAAAGGAAGCAACACTAATGAATGCAATGAAGCTTGTATACGCATCTCTTTAGCAACTTTGACGTAACGAGCATGAAGAAAAAATCAGTCAGTTCCACCCCAAGTGAAAGCTGTAAGAACTGCGGAGCAGTGATTCGCCTGTTTCCCTTGTGTTTATCTTGTGTTCATGCGCGCGTTTATGTTCCTTTGTGTTCTTTTTTGTGTTTGTCTGCTCTTTTCTGCTCTGTTCGTGCGATTATGTGATATTTAATACACTTTTCTTGTGGTTATATGATCTATTTTGAGATTATCTATTCTCTGTTCATTATGCCTATATGGTTAGGTAGCGCACTTTCGACGGGGACAAAAGAAACAGAAAGGACACGACACTCGCTACTCTCGCAACTGAATTTCTTTCAGGAAAAATACTTCAATATATATGCACCCAAGCACCCCCGAGCGACACAGAAATGAACCAACCCTCAATATCACCTGATTAAAGACAAAATTTTTTGCACACTCCTGTGAAAGGATAAGTTAAACCGACAGTCAATGTATTCTTATCCAGGACTAAACTATCTGCGCACACTCAAGCGATACAAAAACCAAAAGTTAGCGAAACACGAGCAGCTTGTACACTATAAAAAACCATGCACAATCTAGGGTTATTGCAAGACGTTCAACAAGAAATCAACACTCGCTTAAAACGGAAATAGGAGCAAGGATGAGGGCGCAACAGAAGCAATCCTACAATTTAAGGCCCTTCCAGGAAGGTGACTTCCCGATGACTTAATGAAACCGATGGTTGACTAATGCAGCAGTCTTTTCTTTTGTTAATGTGAAACGCTTCAACTATTTCCCTGGTTGGTTTACATGATGGAAAACGACGGAGGTGTCATCAAACAGTGGCAGGCAGCCACATTGAGAACAGTGTCCCTTTAAGTGGGAACGATCATTTTTTTCCAAGGCCCTCTTATGCTCTGACAGCCTGGTGTTCAAACACCGACCCGTTTGCCCGATGTATACTTTCCCACAAGATAGGGGTAAACAATATACAATGGATAATTTACATCTAACAAACCTAGTTTGGTGATTTATCGTGCATCTGTTGTTATTAGTCTTTTCTACTGAGGAAAGCTTGCGGTCTAACCTTGCACATATTTTACCAAGCTTGTTGGGCGCTGAGAACACTACTTCTAGGTCAAACCTATTGCCTACATTTTTTAAGTTATGTGCAATCTTGTGCGCATATGGTATAGGCACCATCTTTTTCCTGTTTTCATTTTTTGTTGTCATTTTGTTCCTGGAGTTTATCTCGTACGTAACTAATCAGCTTGTTTGCTGGTCTACACAGCACGTGTTTTTCATACCCTGCATTTTTTAACCTGCTAATTTGTTGACTGAAGCTTTCGCTAATATTTTCTGGGCACGACTTCGTCAGTGCTGCTCTCAGACATGAAAATGCTATGCCACTCTTTACGACCTTAGAATGAGCCGAACTATAGCTAAGTAATTCTGTGCTAAGTCATTAGCTATATAGCTAAGTCATTTCTGTGTCGCTCGGGGGGTGCTTGGGTGCATATATATATATATATATATATATATATATATATATATATTATATATATATATAATATATATATATATATATATATATATATATATATATATATATATATATATATATATATATATATATATTGAAGTATTTTCCTGAAATAAATTCAGTTGCGAGTGTCGTGTCCTTTCTGTTTCTTTTGTCCCCGCCGAAAGTACGGTACCTAACCATATAGGCATAATGATCAGTCACCAACTAGCCCAGCTCTCAACGTTATTGCACTTTATTCTCTGTCCTTTGGTCTCCTTTCTGCCGTTTTTCTACTGTTTGCTGCTGCGAGCGCGGTGCATGTCGTAACTCCTGGCGCTGGCGTTTCGCTGTCACTTCGCTGGCTCGTACGAACGAATTATCCCTTCGGCGACGCTGGCGTTCACGTGCAAGCAAGCACTGGCTTTCCAAACGTGCAGCCAGCTCGGCTTATGTGTATCAAACGTGGGACCTGCACGACGCCAACGCGAGACATGAGACGACGACAGGGTGGTCCCTTAAACTGCTCCGCAGTTAAAAACTGTCGCTACTTCGACAGGGACGCTGCTACAAATGGACGCGTGCTGCAGTTCAGTCCTCTATGGTTGACAATGGAGGAAGGCAAGAGAGGTTAACTTGCAGGCCTTCATTCATTCAATCATTTTTCTGAGTTCCGCGCCTGCGTAGGTATCCTAGAAGTGCGTAATGTTTGCGCCACATTTGAGCTTTTTGTTGGTTATCGCCGTCTGCCCTAGTACACACTTTTCTGCTAATAGATAATTGATCCTCTTTTAGCTCCTGAGACCCTATTGCTGTTAAGCTGGCAACAGAAAGCGCCCCTTTCTCATAACTAACTAACTAACTAACTAACTAACTAACTAACTAACTAACTAACTAACTAACTAACTAACTAACTAACTAACTAACTAACTAACTAACTAACTAACTAACTAAATAACTAACTAACTAACTAACTAACTAACTAATAATTAATTAATTAATTAACTGATTAACTAACTAACTACCTATCAGTCATTCAACACAGTCATTATTTGATATTACGTTTAAAAGAACAAAGGGTTTAAAGGAACAAACAAAGGAATGAGTACGAATGTTGAAAAGGAACACCTATAAAAAATCACAACATATCCACGGGGTGAATGATGATGAGTGGGGCGAAGCTCTGAAGGGAATCATCGGTAAACCGTGAAACTCTTCCGTGAAAGTCGCCCAGTACATCATATGAAAAGTGTGAAACACCATGTATGTATTAAACATCAAACTTTTATTGTACTGTTGGTTTACGTCGTCCCTTCATTATCACCGCTTTGTGATCGGTGAAATGCAGGGAAAGTGTCCGCTCCCGAGCGAAAGAGAAAGCGCGCCAAGAGCGACGCCTTGTCTGCCTACATCCGGCGACTCCGAGCGAAAGAGAAAGCGCGTCAAGAGCGAGCGCCTTTTACGATCGCAGGCATCCAATGACATGCGCATTATACAAGCGCCATCTGTCATCTTTAAACAGCAACTCTGGATGGATGGATGGATGGATGGATGGATGGATGGATGGATGGATGGATGGATGGATGGATGGATGGACGCTATGAGCGTCCCCTTTATAACGGGGCGATGACAAGTGTGCCACCAGGCTCGACAAAAAAAAAAAAAACCCTTTACTCTAAAAACCTAAGAAATACATGAAACGCCATCTAGTGAGCAATTCATTAAACTAGAGCTCTAAGAAATACATGGAACGCCATCTAGTGAGCAGTTCATTGATCTAAAGCTGGCTACATACATACATATTACTACAGAGGAGGGAACGACCGACACCCTGAGGTTCGCCCCTAAAATTCCACCCAAGTAAAATCGCCTTTCTTTACTGATAGGTGTGCTCCTAAGCATAGAGTTTCCTACAATACTTACTAGAGGGAACTCTGGCGCTAGTGTCTATGGGAGGTGCAATGCATCGCGCTTCAGCCAGCATAGGAATCATGGGTAGTACACGGATTTGTCTAAACTTCGTTCTTTCGGCTCTGTTTGGCTCCGCGTCGCCTGCATCCGCTTTGTCGCAAAACGAAGTTCAGCAAAAATCAGCAGTTTCACGTCACCACTTTAACTTCTTTAGGCTCACCGATTTCAAATCTGGTCACGAAGCTCACAACGATCCATTCTTTTATCAGAAAGATAACCAAAACATAGCAATAAACAAAGCCACAAGTGCGTTCGAAGCCCACAAGCACGAAGACTAGGCAAATCCGTGTACTACCCATCATTCCCATGGTGGCTGAACGATCGCAGCGCCAGAGTTCCCTCTAGGTCATTTTAGGAAACTCTATGCTCCTAAGGACAGAGACAGTAAATGTTTATCTAATTGAAAGCTCCTTAGGTGGGCACACGGAGGAACCCGTCCAGTGTTCTACTGGCTATAGCAGGTCTCCATGTCTGGTCCAAGGTTGACAGTTGGCTTTCCAGAGCCTGTTCGGAGAGTCACACCTCCCACGACCAGTATGGTAACACATTCGTCTCTATTAACGCGAAGGTAGATTAGCCGGCTGTCAGCGCCACTACTCCGAGTCGAAAGCGCGATAGGTCGGCTGATGCAATGAGTTAGAAATCCGCAAACTTAGTGCCGATTCGGTGAACACCGGGCAGAGGTACTTCGAGTAAGTTGAGATAAGCTTTCGTTCTGCAGCGGAGTACTGCTCACTGTCGAAGGACAAAAACACAGAGGCGGCGATGAAAGCCGTTACTAAGTGCTTCTCGTGTATTGCTTTTAGGAAATCTAGCGGTCGAGAACACTCAATGCTCTGTCGCAAACAGCATTGTTTCCAGCGCAGGTTTTGCGTCCTAAATGAATGCCGTGACTGGAGTTTTGTCACAAAAGAGCTACAGAGAGTTATTACACTCATACGTCTGGCTTATAATCTATAATTTTTATCATTGATCTGGAAATTCTCTATTCGAAGGCTCTGCTGTTCATAACGCCGCTGTTTCACCCTCAAATTTCACAAAGGAGTTGTCAGTGGCAAGCTGGCTGGGCTTTTACAGCGGAAGCGCTAATGAGATTACAATAACAGTACCGTAGTTGTCCGCCACAGCAGCCGCCGGCATCCGTAACCGCTATCGGTTACGGATGCCGGCGGCTCCGTAAGAATAAATAAGAAATATCTAAGATCGCATGGGACTTGAACAGTGACAGTCAAGTATTCTATCAAAGAGCCACGCTGGTGCTTGAAACTCCTTTGCAAAAGGACCCTATACATGCGTCATGTCGGGCAAAGAATCGCGTTAACATCTCTAATACAGCGTGGCAGAAGGTTAAAATAACAACCAGGCGTTACACAATGCTAATTACGCAACGAGTGTGTGGTTTAAAGCTTCCCGCCCACTACAAAGTGATCAGCCATAATTCTCCATCGTCATCAGCCACGTGCAGCATCAACAAAGTGCACGTAATATCTCACAGATGTGTAGCGGCGGGTACTTCGCTTCTCCGCAGAAAGACGAAGAGGGGCATAGTGGGTGCATCCCTACTTCACAAAAATTATGATTTATGGCGTAGTGGATACCATGCATGTGTACTTTTATTAGATACCCCAAGAGAGTTTGGAAGGGGATCTAAAAAGGCTGCCCTTCGAGCTTTCGCTGTGACATTGCTGCGCATTATGCGCAGCCTGGCCTATTTAACACGAAAGTGTTTTATGCTGGGGTCCACCAAAACTTTCATGGCGTATTTCCGTCACGGAAATTCACACGATCAAATGGCGAAGAAAAAAACCAGAAGAAAAAAGTTTCCTGAGCGGGAGTCTGCTAAGTGGCGACGCGCCGTTGCCCCATTGTTACGGCCGTCTCATTCGGCGTAATTTTCTTAATGCCTTACACCGCGGGGTGGCGGTTTTAACCCAAGCCTCGGTCACAGCATCCATCCATATTAAAAAATAGCTCTGCGACGCTCGACTGGCTGTCATACCGCGTTACCGGCGCGAACCGTGGGAAGTCACGGCCGGATAGAGGGGAGAGACGACGTGCGTTGCGTGTCCGGTCGCGTTTATAGCCCGGTCGTGGTGGGATCTTTCTGTTACTCTTTAACATTCCGCAGGATGGCGACCTTAGCACAAGCTCAGTAAAGAAGCTCAGCGTCCTATAACCAACGCTCTTCTGGCTGTCAAACCGCTTTCTCTGATTACGCTCTCCTCATGCGAATGGAACGGCCTGAGCAACACTAGCAGCGGCGTGTTGCCAGAAGCCAATCATGGAGGCCACCAGTAATGCATCATCACACTAACGAGCACCGACTGCGAGCGTTTCGATAGTCTCAGCGCGGCGGAGGCTTTCGCTTCAATGGTGCAGAAAACTTTATGGTCGGTGAATTGCGGCGTCCATGGTGATTCAATTCGGTGACGACGCATTTACGCGATTCGCCTTTTGGTCAGCGTGAGAG
>NW_023614919.1:0-36354 GCF_013339695.2 Rhipicephalus sanguineus
TGTGCTGAATCTTCAATCTTCAACTGTGCTTTGCTGTTTGAATGTCACCAACAGTAGCCTCTGTTCGGCGCCCTGCACCGGGCCTGCTGGGCGTGGCCGCTTTAAGCATGGTAGGCGCGCTATATCTGCATAGAATGGTTGAGATTACAACATTGCCTCCGATCCCGGAGGTAGTCTAAAAGAAGATTAGATTTAGAAATCTTTCGGGGGGGGGGGTGAGGGGGGGGCATTAATACAATGAACTGCGAAGTGCGAAGAAGTAAAGCGACCCAAATGCAAGACTTAGGGGTTTGAGATAGTGGCACTCGCAGTGACTATGTTGGTACAGCTGTGATTAAGTCTTAGCCATCTTCTTCTCTTTCTTCTCACTCGGATCTATTTATCCTTGTCCCCCCCCCCCCCTCATCCCAAGAAAGTTTTGCGCACCTCACCTGCTTTTGCACTGCCTCTGAGATCGGTACGCCAGTGACAATGCGATAATATCGTGCGACGACTTCATGACGTGAGGTCGTTTATATCATTGTACAGTAACGTCGAGATGACGTCATAATGGCGTCAGAAATTTTGTCATTCTGGCTTGTATCAACGATCTTGTTTCTACTAGGCCTTGCCGTTCAACGCAATCTATATCTCGTTCAAAAATTGTATGCGGGTGGGTTTTTCGTGCCGCCATATTGGGCTGTTTGTTTTGTATCTTGAACAACTAAACGAAGAGTGCTACGGTGGATGTATACTAAAGAAAGTGGATCGGTTGTTTCGCTCAACGTTTCCCGACCTTATCAATTCCCGTCACGACATAAAAAAAAACGTAATAATAATAATTGTTGGGGAGGGCGCCGGAAATTTCGACCACCTGTGGTTGTTTAAAGGTGCCATGACACGGTCACCCAAAGATTTGTGGTTTTCAGCGAAAACTACAAGTAGAGGGTCCATTGTGCCTATACACAATTCAAAAGTGGGCCGTAAAAGAATATTTCAGGGCAAAATACGCCCTAGAAGTCGCCGGCTGTAAATCCCGCCCACTGCCGGCGACCGCCATTTTGCGATGGCGCGTGTGACGTCATGTGCAGCACGGAACGGAGCTATCGTCTGCTACCAAAGTTTCAGCCGCTGCAAACCGTTCAGTTTGAGTGCCAAGCTGAAGAAAGCTAAAATATTTCGATATCACGTCCAGCTGACCACGGAACAGCCGCAATGCAGACGCTTGCACAGCTAGCTGCTTGTTACGTCACGGCTCGCGAGTGCACCAGTGTGGCCTGACTCTTGGGCCACTCGCGTGTTTATAAAAATATTCGATTATAAATTAAGTGCTCGACCAAATGCACTAAAATTTCGCCAGCTTATTTGTGAATGCACAAGGATTAATCCACATAACACAGATAATGGTGGAAAATTGGGTGTCATGGCCCCTTTAACATGCGCCTAAATCTAAGTACACGGGCCTCCAGCATTTCGCCTCCGTCGAAAATGCGGCGGCCGCTGCCGGGATTCCGTCCCGCGACCTGCGGGTCAGCAGTCGAGCACATTAACCTCCAGAACACCGTGGGCGGGTCAAAAAGAAAAACCGTAAGAAATCATTCGTTTAACAGCGCAAGGTGGCGGCGTCCATATGTTTTAAGTAAAGTAGTCTTTACTGCCGTTGTCTTTCAATATATTAAAGGGACTGTCTACCGCCCTTCATCGCTTTTTTGTTTACCGCAATAGAAAGCGTACTCCGTGAAGTGTTCAACCTTGCAGCGGTTCCTCTGGAAAGTGAGCAGAAATTTTTAGTACAGAATTTTTCGATCTGCGTTCAGTCTTCTTCCATTGGCGTGAAACATGCCCACAACACTGGTTGGTGGACACGATGACTATTGTAGTGCCGGTAAAAATTAAAACCGAAAGCAGAAGTTATTTCTGTAGGATTACTTTATTTCCGCTGAACACTAATGTAATGAACGTAACAGTCATTTTCACCGCGCTAGGGGTTAAACTGAAGCCTTATTATACAATTACAGAACACTTCTTTTGCTCAGTCTATAAGTTTCTTTTAGCACTTTTAGCATTGCTGCCGCAATTAAAGCCAAGTTGATTCATCAAACGGAGACGATAAGTGCACGCCTTCACAGCGCAGCACATGTGAGATATCCTACCAACAATGTGCTGCATGACATAGCGCATGAGTTGAAGCAGATGAAATCGAAGACAGCGCCGTAAGCAGTGCCACCGGGCGCCTTTTTGAGCACGTGCGACAAAAAAGCAAAACATTACTCTCTGACGCAACCGAAAGCTGCCTCAACTGCGTAAAATACAATTTCAAGTTATACATGTTTGCTTTTAGGCAAAATTGGCCCGCCACGGCGGTCTAGTGGTTATGGCGCTCGAATGCTGACCCGAAGGTCGCGGGATCGAATCCCGGCGGCGGCGGCTGCATCCTCGATGGAGGCGAAAATATTTGAGGCCCGTGTACTTTGAATTTAGGTGCACGTTAAAGAAACCCAGGCGGTCAAAATTTCCGGAGCCCTCCACTACGGCGTCTCTCATAATCATATCGTGGTTTTGGGACGTTAAACCCAAGATATTATTATTTAATTAGTCTACCTGCGAGGATTTGTTGTCCTACCAGTAGATTGACCACGTCGCTACTGGGTGACGCTAGCAGTCATTCTTTCACGATTTTCAACATCAAATTAAAAATATAATTCATTTTTTATGGGGCAAAAGCATGCTCGTTGCTGCCGATGTGACGAATGATCTTCTCATTCTCACGACAATCAGAGAAACTTTTCGGAGCGGTAGACAGTCCCTTTCCAGTCTACATAATAAAGACTTCGGAGTACGTTCGAGCTTCGCCTTCAAGAGTATAACGCGATAGCGTAATCTGGGCCCGTGCGCGTCACCTTCTCAATTGCCAGCCTAGCTTCGTTTCGCGGTGCATGTGTCCACTGTGCCGCAAGGAAACGAACGTCTGTGCGCCTAAGTGGCCGTTTCAAAGTGTTTTAGAATGCCTACTGCAAGTACAGTTGCGCAGTGCCACTACGCCATAGTTCTTCTTTTTGCAAATCAACGAAGGGCCCACTACGCGTCCGTAAAGCAACACATGTCCCTACGCAGCTGCTCATTTTGTCGAGGCTTTTGCTGATGATGATGGTAAATATATCTGACCGCCTTGTAATGGGTGGGACCTTTAAAACACCCACTCCTTGAGCAATTCACATGTTTCGACGCCTGGCGTGATCCTACGCTTCTGCCACGCAAAATTACATGCGTTAAGGTGACTCCTCACACTACATGTCATTCATATAGTATTTTTTTTTAATTTTTCAAATGGAACACCTGCTTTCCACGCAGAAGGCTTGGGTTAGATTGTTATTATTTATTTTTATATTTAAGGTTTTTATTATTTATTTTATTTGCATCTTTCTCATATTTTCGGTCACGGACAACGCTGATTCTTGGCTCACTACCAACGAAACCGACAGCGACACCAGAATTTCTGCGATACGAGCTCTTTAACGTTGCCGTGTTAAAAAACAAAACAAAACAAACTGAAGTTCGCCTAAATTTTTCATAAGACTCACAATTAGAACGACCTGTTGAGGTTGTACGCAAGTAATAACCCATCACGAATGCAAGTAATAAACCTCTAAAAGCCTTGACAAGGTGAGTGGTTACGGCAACGTTTACTACCTCGCATATAGCTATATAGAAGGAAACCGTGAACTACAACTTTAAACCTAGTAAAGTTCACATGGAGGTAGTGAATGCTCCAGTAGTTCTTTATTTTTAATACCTCTTTTTCCGAACTTATCTTCGACATTAGCGGCTTCCTCCATTCATTCCTAAGCCTCCGGCTGTTTCGGGAGTAACCGTTTGTGGTAACCGTGCGTCAGTTCCTTCCACCTTCCCCCTGAAGTGAAGTGTCTACCGCCGTTAATATGGTGGACCTGACTACATATAGCAATTGACGTGGAAATCTGCGCCGCTTTCTGGAGAACCGCTTCGCCGTTGTCGAGCTCGTTGTACGTCGACCTCCGTCACTCTTCCTTTCTTTGAAGACTTATTGTTCTATTTGTTCTCCTTTGATTCACAGTCTAGGCGTCCCAGAGCCTTCTTTAGCAACCACCCATATGCACTTGAAGTGTGTAAGAACTCGTTTTGAGGAAAGGAAAGACGCTTAAGACCAGGCCACGCTAGCGGCAGGGTTGCTCGCCGTGCGCCGTATGACGTTCTCAGGATGCCGTGCGCAGAGTGTTCTGCTCGCACACGTCAAGTTTCTCTCGATAATGGGAATGGCGCACATTTTCGCGACGTCCTGAGGCAGTCGCACAACGACGTCGTCAAACAGCGACGGAAGAATGGTTGCCATGGCTACGTAGACGCTTCTGCTTAGCACTCTCCATACTTCTGCGTTCGCCTCGTGGTTTTCTCTGCGCAAGCTCGTCGCTTCGCGTTGCGTTTGTGCAGCGATTTGTCAAGGTTAGAATGTGTCACGTGATTTTCGTTCCGGCAAAGCTTGCCGTGCACATTGGATACCTATCTGGCTGCCGAAGTTCCAGGACGCCGGACGCAAGTGCACCGATACTTGCCGCTAGCTTCGTCGGGCATTTTTCTGTGACCCACAATCGAGCACGAAGCAGCATTGTTGGGAAACGCAAAGCGGTGTGAAAGAGAGTGGTAATAACTGGTCACGTTATGGAGATATGAATACCAACAAAATGTCACGTAGCCCCTTCTGCATTCGTCTAAGACGCGCTCGAAGGCGACTGCTATCTTCTTTTTCACCATAGGCGTGCGCAGGGTTCCCCTTCGGGGGGGGGGGGGGCGAGGGTTCATCGCGGTGTCCCCCTCCCTATTAAGCCAATGTATTGGGGAGACTTTGCGCCCCCCTTGTCCCCCTCTTCTTAGGTGACGTCATTACGGGAAGCGGCCGCCCCCCTGCCCCCTCCCCCCCGTGCGTACGCCTATGCCTGCGATGGTCACTTTTCGCGTTTGATGAGGCATATGAGGCTTTCGCCTAAATCAAACGGTAGGCCGGTGTACCATGTACCTTAGGCGGACGCTCCAAGTTCTTCACCACCACCGCGGTGCACTTGAGATGTTCTGGCTTTCAGTACGTGTCGCCTACTCCCCCGCCACCCAGGCGCACCTCCTTTGTCGCTTGGCGGCCCTATTTGTGCCAGCGGATACATGTCAGGCTAATAGCTGGTATTACGGCAGTGAAAATGTGCTTTTCCCAGTTCTAATATACTTCTTGCCAAGTACTGCGATCAAACTCAGGCATATTTTTGTATGTAAAGAACACGACGCATAACACAGTGTATATACCTTCTTACCTTCATATGTGTGGTTTTTAGCGACCCCATGAAAAATTTACGGCGCCAGCTTCCCTAGCCCCCTACCTCAGTACTCACAGTACTGTAATTCGTTCAATGCTCCCTTTATCGTGCTCCGTTTCGCTCTAATGGGTCAGCCTTTTTTCCTTTCTTTTCGGCGAATTGTTCATTAGTTGTTCCAGGAATCAGACAGAACACTCAAAGGCAAAATTACCCGAAAGAGGAGTAACGGAGCCCAATAGGCGCACGCGATGAACTGTTGACCGTTGAGGAGCAACTACAGAAGGACGCGTGCCGTGTGCAAACCCCCTTGCACTATATATATATATATATAATATATATATATATATATATATATATATATATATACGTGGACAGAGTCAGCGACGCCAGCCCCCCCACTCGCGAACGAGTTGGTACACCACTGACAACAAGCCACCTCATACAGACTACAGACGAACATACATCTGCACACTCTCAGTGTGATCTACCCCACAGCGTATAGAGACATATGTCCGTGATGTGGAGCAACACTTTTTCACATCACGTGGGAGCGTGCGGAGCACGGAGACGAGCACGGCACAAATGACACAAGGAACGGATGGGAGGCGCTGCTCTCTAGTCCGGCCCTGAAAGATAAGCTACGATTGATCCAAGGAGCTGAACGGATGGCTCGTGCCAGTGGAGCCTTGGAATAGGGGCCCCACCCTGCCGGACAGACTACGCTTTTCAGCCCCATAGTCCCTGCGCGGCACTGGGGTTATAGCCTGTCTGGTTTCTGTACACAATAAAGTTCTTCTTCTACTACTACTTCTACTACTACTACTGCTACTACTACTACTACTACTACTACTACTACTACTTCTTTTATTTATTTACTTCTCTCTGTATGTCTCTCTTTCTCCTCTCCTCCTCTTTCCTCCTCCTGTCTACTTCGCCGAACGCAGTTTTCTGAAGGTAAAGGCCGTTCATGACGATGATGGTTATCTTTAACGTTCGGCGCGGCCAGAGGTCAAGCTTAAAAAGCTTTGATGTTAAAATATTGCGGTGCTATTACAACAAAACACTTCATGCGTTCGTACCAGGGTCAACGCGTCTCTCAAAGTACATTCAAACAGGCAACTAAGTTTGATCATACACTGAGTCATGATTGTCATCGTTATCAGATAAAGTAGATAAATTGCGCACTTTCGCTTCATTATTATTGGAAATTGTAGCCAGTAATTTCAGGGCTTTGTTGCTTCAAAGGTACTGGACTACTCGAACACTTCGCTAATTTTATAGATTCCAAGACATTTTATAAGTATACGTGGCACTATTAAATGAGTTCTTGAGATTAATGCTACAATAATATCTCCTTATCAATGTTTGCGAAGCTCAGCAGCTTAATGTGTAGTTTGTTGACGGGGAAGCGCGACATAAGTTGATGTCTCAATGCCTTGTGGTTCGCGTCTATTTTCACTAGTAGCATTTCGAAAGTAGGTAGGAAAAGTACCTGCTTCTGAATAATACGCTGTAATGAGCAAGAACCGAAGTTGCGCAAAAAAAATGTGAATATCAGTGAGTCTATACTGGTGCAACATCTTGATGAGGCAGCGCAAAAGATGACGGCACATCGTTTTTTTTTTTTTTTGAGGTTTCCTTCGTGTTGTCGTCTACGTTCACGCTGGCCCACCGATATGTTCAACTGAACCTCTGGCTTGTGTTTCGTTACAGTGGCCAAGATGTAGCAAAAGCAGGACCAACGCACCATCTTTAAGCGTGCATTTGCATTGAGTTTCCTTGAAGCTGAGCTTACCGTAAGGTCCGTTTATCTCAAAATACATTATAATTAGGTTGCAGGGCAATGCTTCAAAGTCAAACTCATTCCACTGTTGTACACGATTAGCACAGAAAGTGATAACGACATGCAGCTGTTCTTGGAGAAGAACATCTAAGAAACGCGGCGATCTGGTTGAATTTCACGACTGTATTTGTGGACATTCGCAAATTCACGCAGAGTAGAGGACAATTGTTTGCGTAGTTGCATGAAAAATCTCACAAAGTATCTGCTTTATTGGAAGTATCATAAAGAACTTGGATTTTATTGCTTATTAAACGTAATTGAGACACCGTACAAATTACGTGGCGTGGTCGAGCGGAATGGGACTAAAGGTAAGTTTGCCGGAATGTGCGAGTGTTTATTTGTTGACGCGATAGCGTTAAAGAGCTCCTTACGCGAAAATTTGGCGTCAGCGTTGTTCGTTAGCGCAAAATCCGCACTGCCGGTGAACGCAGAACTGCCACAGAGTCAAATAATCAAAGCTGTTTTGGCTGCGGAATCGAACCCAAGCCTCCTGCGTGGCAAGGAGTACTCTACCACACAGTCAGTCCACTGTCTGACACTCCTTCGGAGCAAGATACCCTACAGGGGTCATATAGTGGGAGGAGTCGCGTTAACACTCGTAATATTGCGTGGCAAAAACGTGCAATCGCACCAGGCGTAGCACCATTACAAAGCACACAGAGGTAATTAAGCGCTATCATCAGCAACATCATCAACAAAATACACAGCTGCATAGGTGCGCATACGGACGCGTCGTCGGTGTACGGGTAGTTCGCAGCATGATGTATTATCGCGTAATTGGCACTTTAGAATTTTACTTGTGGTAGGTATTCTACGATAGTTTTTTCTGCGTGGCAGCGTTCCTTCACGGAAACGCTGTCACCATAACTGATGCGACGCGGCCTGCTGTACAGCAATTGACCGCTTGTCCGAAGAAAGAGGCTCCTCGCCCTAGTCCACGGTTCCGTAGCTCTTCCACGGCGTTAAATACGAGCAGCGAATTTTCGCCCCACGGGGACGCAATACAAAGTTCGCCCTCCTGCGCTGGCGAGGCGGCGTTGTTCGCGATATGTTTTGTCTATTGACAGCACGCGACACGAATAAACGGTATCCCAGTCTCTGACATCGCTGCCCCAGTCTCCACCCCCCGGCTGAGTGGAACTCTGGGATTTTCGTGGCCGCAGCATAGCTGCATCCTTGGCTGTTTGAGATAGTTGGCTAGCCCTCTACGCGAGTAGATCAATGGCATAGCTTCAACCAACTCGTCATCGACAACATCTTAATCTAAATCCACGTTCTTCGCAATTCCTTATTTGCAGTCAAGATTACGATTCTCTTTCCCTTGAACTGCTGTTAATCTGTATTTTCGCCTCAAAAATATTAGCTAGCGAACATGAGTAAGCACTTGTGATTAGCAGATAGAGCGCTGCTTTGTATACTACCAGAAGGTACACTTCTCTCGTGGATTCATGGGTGTCCCGGCCGCGCAGTCAAAGGCACGGGAGAACTCCGGCATGTTCATCAGGGGCACTATGCACCGCGAGCGATATGGCGCGTAGCGTTTCGCTGGTATGGCGTGCTGAGCGCACAATTTCGCGCAGCTGTTGACGAAGAACAGTTGTTCCGCTGACATGTCCAGCCCGGCCAGTGTTTCGTCTCTGTATGCTGGAGCCAAGGAAGTAAAAGCTTCATACGCAATCTTGGTACCCACGAGGTCAGCCAGGTTCTCGACGTCCAACGTTTCGTTCAGCGTTTCTTCCTTGACGCTTAAGTGCAGCTGAAAATAATGGCAAAGCTATAGAATACATAGTTCGCACAAATGTGTACGTTAGAATGTGCGAGGATACAATAGGCTTGCTGAGTACATGTCGAGAAGTAACCAGACAGTTACAACTGGAAGGTGGTTTTACCACTGTGCCTTTTTTTTTTCTCGTGCTGTAGTGTTGGAAAAAAAGGTACGTGCATGCGTGGAGCTGTTCGACCGTATCCGTATGATTTTTTTAATTAGGCTGAGGCTGTAGTTGTAAACAAGTAATGCATACGTCTTTTCCGTGGCTTCTTGCAGAGGGTTTCCTCAAATTGACTAGAGGGGACTCTGGCGCTGCGATCGTTCAGCCACCATGGGAATGACGGGTAGTACACGGATTTGTCTAGTCTTCGTACTTGCGGGCTTCGAAGGCACTTGTGGCTTTGTTTATTGCTGTGTTTTCGTTTCCTTTTTGGGTAAAAGAATGGATCGTTGTGAACTTCGCGACCAGATTTGAATTCGTGAGCCTAAAAAGGCTGAAGTGGTGAAGTAGAACTGCTGACTTCTGCAGAACTTCGTCTTGCTACAAAGCGGATGCAGGCGCCGCGTAGCCGAAAGGAGCCGAAAGAACGAAGTTTAGACAAATCTGTGTACTACCCATGATTCACAATCTGGCTGAAGAGCCATGCGTTACAGCTCCCATAGACACTAGCGCCAGAGTTCACTCTAGTAAGTATTGTAGGAAACTTTATGGCTTCTTGTAATGCATCTTTCGTGGAACGTGTTATTGGACGATCCTGGGATAGGCCCGTTATATCGGACATCAAGTAGTCCTCAGCAAGCGGCAACTAAAAGCGCGAAAACTATAACTTACGGCAATCTGGTCGCTTTCATTCGTATAGGCATTATTTGTGTTCGAAATGAAGACAAATAAAAGCAACGAGAAGAAGGAAACTCCCGCAGGTCGGCATTCGATGAATACACGAAAAATGGCAGTTGAGAGCATGCAGCCTTACAAAATTTATTATATAACAAGGCAAAACATGACTGTACTACAAATACTTTCATCTAATTGAACAAACAATTTACAGAATTAACCCATATATGCCCAAACTCAGTAAAAATGACAAAAGAAACATATTTTTAAATGCGAAGCATTTCTTAGCGAACCTTTGGCACTTTGAGCGTTTCTATCTGCGTATCTATCTATCTATCTATCTAGCCGCCTACGTCTGGGTGCTCTCATGATCGCCTCCTTAACTTGGTGTACACCAAAATTGACATGGGAGGGTAAGAGGATTTGACGAATATGGCTGTCGGGTCATGACATGAATGACATGAAAATCCTGTCGCGTACGTCGTCAAACCCTTTCCTCCAGACACGTGTGGCACATACCCGCTTACCACGGGTCGCGGTGTAGGGGTATGCGCCACAGGTGATTGACAGTTTATATCTACCAAGGAACGGCAAGAACAAACATTGGCAACTTAATTGCGAGAGCGTTAAGAAACGCAGACATTGGCAGCGTTGATCCGAGGAATGTAAAGAACGAAAGTTAGGATCCCAGCAGGAATCGAACCCAAGAATTCTGCGTTGCGGTCAGGTATACTACCACAGAGCCACGCCAAGTTATAAACTGGTTTGGAAAAACAGCCCACGCAGGCATAATGTCCGTGCGAAGTCAATTGTGGTTGTGGTGCTGGCTATCTAATTTTGCAAGAAAACAATAAGCGCTACATGATTATCCCACGATAAACACTACATGACACTCCTACGATACGGCGTCATATCATATTAACGTGTGTGGTTCCATTGTTGGCTCCGCTTTGATAGCAGTCTAATAAACATTACGTTTGTATTCCTATGATTCAGCAAGCTATATTGAAGTATTGCTCGACCCCGGAGGATTACATCAACGATAGTTACGTACGATATTCACATCATTGCACCGTAAAGTGCACTTAGTCCGCCAGAATGGCGCAACGTCATCTTCATTTCTTAGGAGGCTGGGCGATGGCCTCATGCTGACCGAAGATGATGCCAGATTGACTGAAAACCGCTTTGTAGGCTAGGCTACGTAGGCCACATACGTCCAGATAGTCTACGAATGCGAAAAGCGCCATCCACAGAAGTTGGTCTGCCTAGCACTATCCAGGCCTACCAGCCTCGACGGCCTATACCTCACCAACGCGAACGTTGACTTCAGGTTCCGACATGTCGCCGGCTCTATCGACAGACAATTTGTGGAAGAAATGATCAAGACATCCGCGATTTCCAGCTCTACTGTACTTCATACCTCACTACACATGGACCTCTCGTCACCACGATCACGACCGAATCCAATAAAAAGTCATGACCAGCTGCTGGTGCTCACTGACCACGGTGATGACCTTGTTGAAGAACTGTCAAGAACGTCTTCCACACATGCACAAGGGTTCGTGAAACGTGCGTGCGTTCTCCATCACAAGGGACAAGTATAAGCACTACATATCAGCTTACCGCTTCTGATGTTGGTAATACCCACCTTGCCGTTGGCATCGTTACCCAACTGTAAACAAGTTGTTATATAACACACATGCTGCTCTTTAACATATATGTGTGCGTATAAAACCTATACAAATGTTTAGCGTCATTTTGTAATGTTTCGCTCAGTAAAAAAAAATTACGCCACAGTCACCTTCCCGCCGCAAGCTTCGCATAACATCGACTCCCACGGTACGTGGGATCTGTCGAATTTTTTTCACAAAAAGTGTACTTCTACCTTCAAAAGAAAGCACAAGTTCTTTATTTACTGCCAGGTAAATGCAACACTGTTTTTCAAGCCATCCCATACATATAGGACACTGGGCATTAGGGGTGCTATGTGCGGTTGTGGTAAACCTTTAAACATTTAACGTGCACACCGACATTGGACTTCTTCCTCTCCATGATGTCTTTCCTACAAAGCACGCGTTTTCCCCGAGAAAGCGGTCGGCATTCCACGCGCACTTCTCCCTCTCCATGACTTCTTTCACATAAAGCACGCGTTTGGCTGGAGAAAGCGGTAGGCACGTAGCAGCATGAAAAGCGAGCAATGTCTAGGCTAGACACGTTGATAATGAGGCCTGCGTGATGTGCTGTAGGTGGCGCTAGTCATCAGCTAAAGAAATAGCGATGCTAGAGGGCATCAAAGAAGCGTCCTATATATGGGACGCTGGGCATATATGGGTTAAGCAGGCCCGTTAGGGTAGCTCTCACTCAAAACATATTGAACGTAACAATAACATTGCCTCATGTCATCGCCCTCTGTGATTTCTTCACTGTGGTCCCAATGACGCTAAATCTGTACGTAGAAGGTCCCGGGCGTTCCAAACGCACGTGACATTTATGGACGCCATTGTAATTCCAAGGGAAAAAATACGTTAATTTAAAACGTTCATGTACTGTAAGCTCGCAAGATCAATGTAGCAGATGTTGAACACGAGACGATCGAGCTACATGCAGCACAGCGCGTCAGCTACGAGGCGCCAGCGCGTTTACGCTCCCTGCTGTGCCTATACTGACCAGTAAAGCCTGGTTAACCCCAGCATGTGCTCGCACCTATAATATTCGGTTTTCTTTTTTTGTGAGTTTCAGTCTGGCTTCGTGTTCATCAGCGAAATAAATTGCATCATGATATCAGAGAGCGCTCATGGCGACGCATACACGTAAAGGTAAGGCGGTGCAGGTGGCTGACTACATTATGTTTCGAAGGAATACATAACACATAAATGCACTGGACCGCCAGCGCAGGAACATTACGCCGTACTTACTCCACTGTGAGGACATTCATCACATCACGTGAAACACGACTCTCGAAAATCGTATCTCAGATGCACCGGAAGGTATACGATTACCTTACCCCAACCTTCGCCTCCCCGCCCTTTTTTTTATTGATAAAAATGACTCGAGTACCTGGCGTGCAAAAGTGCTGTTGCTCCTTCCGAAACTGCCCAGCTCGCTAAGTAGTGCTTCGCACTCACATGCTGAAGCACGCACGCTTAACACCGCATTGTCCTCAGTTCTTAACACTGAGCGCTTATTCCCTTGCAGCTACAATGTGAAAGAATTGCAAATCGGGACGGTGTTGGCATTGTATTTTGAGAACTTTGCAAAAATGCGAAGGATAATCGGGCTACAGGAGGCTACCAGAAATGAACAACACGCGTGGCTTCAAAAATACCATTTACATTGTAGCAAGAACGGGTTAAGAAATGCAGAATTTCGGGTTAACAACCGTGCAAGGGGAGAATAAGTGCTGGTGTAAAGAATGCGAAATATGTGCATTTTAAGTGCGCACGTTACTGCATGATGTAGGGGCGAACCACATCTCAGCAAGTTGCGAATTTCAGAAGGGAGCGAAAACACTGCTACAGAAAGCATTTTTTATAAAGAAAGAGGAATTTTTTTTTCGATAAGGGAGACATGTAGGTAAATGACACATGGCTATCTTTACATGCATCCGAGACAGTATCCCGAAAATGCTTTCGGGCGACGCAGTGAATGTTGTCACAGTTGCATAGTTTTGCCAAAGCGGGCCTGAACGGTTGCTGTTATAGCTATATATTTATGTATTAAATTCGAAAAAAGAAAAGAGTCGAGAAAAAGTTGTTAACAGACACTTGTCCCTTCTTACCTTTACTTCTATGTGTCGGCAAGCTTGTATAGTACCTCTTCTGCTAAGGAGAATCAAATTTAAAAGCTAGACCAACTGCGAGAACTACTTATAACTAAATTACTTAGCTTACCTAATATTTAAAGGTTACGATCATAACCCATTGTAGAAGCCTGCGGGCACCAAGGGCGGGGTAACGTAGAAGCGTTCCGTAGTACGTATTCCTGTGTGAGTCTCCGTAATTAGACGGTAACTTCTGAGCCCTACTCACAGCGCTAGAGTGTCAAGTGATGCAAGAAAATTTGCAAACACGTCCCGTTGTATAATGGTTGCTTATGAACGCAACTTTCTGGCCTTTAGTGCTTCGCCAAGGGACAGAAATTTTTGGCGTACGCTCAATTCGTCTGTATGTTATTCGACGCCAAAAACCCGTGGAAACTCACTGTCTTAAAATGACGTGAATGCCCTGAACAGCTCAACGGCGCGAAACTACGCATTCACTGAATAGCTGGGCAGTACCCACTATCAAACGGAATGACAGGTGACTGTGCACCGATCATTTAGCAGTGGTTGCTCGCAGCTATTGGCAAAAATACATTTATTCAAGTACATTTATTATATCGAGCGGCAATATAAATACGCCGAGTAGCTTCTAGACGCACTGCTTTACTGAAGGTTGTTTACTCAGTGCCTTGCTGAAAGCTGCCATCTTCTATGCAATCACTGCATGATACGCAATAAGAACTATAGCTCTACGAAAAGTCAAGCGCAACCCTCAATCGACGCATTAGTACTCAGAGCTCAGACCCTCTCAAGTTCTGTGCGCTTATCAGGCCATATCAGGCGGTAGATAATAAATCGCGTCAGAGGGAGGCAGCAATATTGGTTTTCCAAGAAACTAAAGTGGATTTATAATCAACAGGAAGTGCGTTTGACTGGGTACTTCGGAAAAAGTTCCTGGTTTAGAGTAGAACTGATAGCTGGGCCAGTTGGTGACAATACTTGAACATGTTTAACTTGGCGCAACGACGACGTGGACACAAGAGAAGAGGAGACAAACCGCAGCGCTGACTCGCAACTGGATATTTATTAGAAGATATGAACGAAAAAAGGACACTTCAACCCTCGCACCCATGTGACACACAAAACCAATGAAACGGCAGGTCAGCTGACATACTGAACAATAAGAGCCTCACGCAGACCACGTTTACTCTTCAACACGTCGTGGTCTTTCTTCAAAGCGCGCAAGTTTTAAAGTACCACGTGACTGCCGCCTAACGCGCGGCGTTTTTAGTGCCCTCAAATGTACGTTGAAAGAATTATCAAAGGATGCTCCACGCACGAAGGTCGATTGAGTAGGATCTCGGTGACCGCGATGGATGCTAAATGATGGTAGGGGCGTACCGCAAAAAAAAAAAAAAAAAAAAAAAACGAAAGAGCGGTCGCCACGTGGATGGATGCAAATAACTTTTGTGAGTGAATCTTTTATCTCTGTCCTTCATCACGTTGTCATCCTCGCCCCTTCAGTGTGTTTCTTCATTGTTCCGGAAAGAAAACAAAAAATGCCTACGCTGCATCAAATGCTGCCTACGGTCTCATGTGGCATTTTTTCCCGTGGCTGCCGCTTTTTCGTTGAATATTCTTTTTCTTGTTGGCGACATTGTATGCTCCTTTTGTCGCTTAACGTCCATGGCAGTCAGCGATAGCCTGTTCAATCGATGTCAGTGGACGAATTGATAATTCGTTGAACTAACATTTTAGGGCACTAAAAGCGCGGACGGTTAGGCGGCTCTCACGTGGTATGTGTTAAAATTCGCGAGCTTTGAAAAAAGCCCGGAAAAAAAAATAAACAGGGGAGTTAACTTACCATAGATTGAAAATTGTAACGTTTCTGAATAAGCGCTACAACTTTTGTATTGAAGATTTTTCTATAGAGTTTCTATTGAAAATGTCCATTAAGCGATCTTTGATTGCCGAGTTTTGCAGATTAGAAAAGAAAATATTCTGAGGTGCTCTATAAGGCTCAGAACAATACTGCGCTAATTGGAGACGCTCAGCGCCCATGCTTAATTTTTAATGCTTAGTGCGTGTTGCCTGAAACTCCCTTTATATATATATATATATATATATATATATATATATATATATATATATATATATATATATATATATATATATATGGGTGATTCCACGTAAGATCGAACAATCGATGGCTGGTCGACCTCCTAAATTTATTTCAAAATTTTATATATTATTGCCCGATGAGTGGAAAGAAGAGATCCGCAATTTGTTTTGCCGCCAAAAATTTTTTCGAAGCACAGGAAATCAATAATGACGAAGAGGTGGAGTGGAGCGCTCATCCGCTCTGCTGTTTTGGCCAACTTTCGTTATGAATTGCACAAAATGTATTAAAGTTAGGTAGCTGAGATTTCTTTAACTAAATATATGCATGTTTTTGCTTCTGATCAGGTATTTTTAGTTTTTATGTGTAGTGTAGATGTTTTTATAAAAAACCTCAAATTTGGCCCAGGAAACGTTATTTTCTTGAATTTGAAGGTCTTTATCTCCAAAAATCCTTGTAGCAGAGCGACAAAAATTCTGTATTACGTTCTTCGCATGCTTATCTACCAAACTGCCGAATCTTATATTTATATAGCTTTTCAGTAAAGAGATATGATCGGGCTAATTTTAAGAAAACACCGAACAATGAAAACTTCTAACGACAATTAAAAAAAACCCCATTTTTTATATTCCTTAAACTTTGTCCACTTATTCTCCTCCACATCAGCTTTCACAATCATTAAAAACATGTTGCATAATGTCGTTGCACTAATAGTTACGGCCCCTCCAATGAGACCCTTCTGCAAGGATTGGCAATTCCGACTTCTTGCCCAGCAAGTGTATAAAATGCAGGCAGGATTTAATTTCTTTTTATTAAAAGTCCAGCAGGTACCCAAAAAGGTGTCGCCGGCACTGAAAACGTTAATTTTGAAATTATTTGGTCACTGCAGCGGCCACGAGCGCGGGGCTACCGAGCAGGCGCGCGCGCACCCGAGATGCTCGTTGTAAGAGACGGCGCAGTGAGAGCTCGTTTTCGCGTCCTCAGACCAACTGATTTCGAAACAGCAACACCTCTCGGGTGACTTGTACGCACGTGCACCGGTAGTCGCAGTGATCTGGTTAATGACGTCGATTTCTTTTTCAAGGGGCATAAGAATGTTATCGTTAAACTGTGCGTTCCGTGAAGATCTTTCATGGCAGTGGTAGCAAAAGCACGCGTAGCACAAATAGTCCGTCTCACTGACAGCCACTGATCTTTCGGCCGTTAAACGTTCATTCAAAGCATTTATGTCTGGGTCGGTAACTCTGCGAAATTTTGGCGTCCTTGCAATTATTAAAGGAGTACTGACACGATTTTGAGACATCGCAAAAGGAACATTTTTTTTTTGCTTTGTTGGTATGTAGTGTCAACGCGCTGTCCACACACTGGAGTCGGAGAACACGTATAGAATATTTTAATTTGACTTTGAAGTTTTCGTCGCTGAGCATCTGCAAGCCAGCCCCACTGCAAGGACATTATCCCGACGAGTCAAGACAGTTCCCCCGAGTTTGCGAGTTCTGCGTCCTGCATGCAGCCTAAGTCGTAGAAATCACTGTCAGGGTCACTGGACGACAATTCACTCATCGTTGTTTATGTGCACCACGAGCAGATGACGGATTTGCCGCTAGTACGTCGCGAGTTTCTGTATCTTCGTGACGTCACACTGCTATGAAACGACACTGAGAAGCCACCCCCTCGATATCGAAACCGAAAGTGTCTTTTTAAGGTGGCGCTAATTAAAATATATATGATGCATTTCCAGGCACCACAAAAGTCGTTTTAGGTTTCTCGACACCAGTATTTTTATTTAGAGCAACAATGCGATTTTTTTTTTTGGAATTCGTGTCAGTACTCCTTTAAGCTTCTTGTGCTTCGAAAGGTAATCTCCACAATACACTCATTCAGAGCTATAATTTCTCGCCATGAGACGCACAGGAGGAGTAGAGTAAGAGCAAAGCACAAGAACTACCGCGCCGAATGAAGCGTGAACAGCGCACCGAACGCGCGGCCAGTTCAGGCCGTCTGCTGCCGACATCTAAGATAGGCAAGCGCATTCGGTTACCGATAGTTTTGCTTTTCTTTCTTTTGACATTCCATATTTTGCTTTGCCACTGGAGTGCCACTTTCATGCTTTCCACTGATCGCAACTGGCGCAGCGCAGTTTCTCTGGCAGCAGCGGGCGTGAAGCGAGCGCTCATAGCTCCCTTATAGAGTTTTAATCTTGCTTCCATCTCCGCCTTATGATCAGCGCCTAGCTGCGATGCGAATAGAGGGCGGATAGAATAGCGAAGCTCCAGTTCACGTGCGTTCAAGTCACCCGAGAGGTGTTGCTGTTTCGAACTCAATCGGTCTGAGGACGCGAAAACGAGCTCTCACTGCGCCGTCTCTTACAACGAGCATCTCGGGTGCGCGCGCGCCTGCTCGGTATTCGCAATGTCCATAGACTGTCGCGCCACCGAGCGGAATTTAGGAGCGTCCTCTCGAGGAGGGTTAGTAGACGACAAAATGGCGGCACTATGCAGTCGCTCCCTTGTTCGGCTGTGCTAGCCTCAGTGTTAACGCGTTGGCACGAAAGGAACACTACGACTTTGCATGTTCCCTTCATCAGTGAACAAACCGGGCCCTCCGTGACACGAGAAATCTGATTCGTTCTTGCGAGATGCGAAGTTTTCGTGAAAATACGTGGCAACTCGCGCTTTCAATGCTAGCCCACGTTGTACACATACTATCAGCTTCGCGAGGCTTTCTGTAGCCACGTAGGTAAGTTAAATGTTATCGTCTGACATATTCAGTTGAAGCTCACCCTGTTTTACTTCCATATATAATTGGTCAGTGTTTCTTGTAGTGCACGAGTCCCATAACACTGTACGCGGGAGGGAGGTCGCGCGGGCTCGCGATGTGCTCATGTATAACTGAGCGATCTCAAGTTGGCGATACATTAACATAGGGCATCTATCCTTTGTCAGCAAACCGCTGTTACGAATCGTGCGAGCGACGTTTTCAATCATTCGAGGACGCGTCTACTCGACGCCTTTTGTGGAGCGAACGCTTTCCATCCACGCCGTCCTTCGCCAGCGTGTTGGGTTTCCAAGCCACCGCTGCGCCGCTTGTTTTGTACGTTTGTTGATAGGTGGCAGCACACTGCAAGCGATTTGCTTGTTGACCGGTCTGAGAGCAAAACGTTCTCCGCGCCCAGGACGTCTGTCTAATTGTAAAACGTGGTGACGCGGAGTGGTCGGAAGTCGTTCGGCGGAGGAAATTCTTCAGATTGCTTTCAGCAGTGATGTAGAAAGAAACTATCTTGACGACGAGGATTTTCACTGGAAGTAGAAGACTGTGAAAGCACCGAGAGTGACAGCGACGATGAACCACCAGCTGCTAACTCATGAGGAGCACCCTCTGCTGCGATGAGGAGCGAGTTGCACTTCACGTCCCCTCGTGCGTTAATGTTCGTTTCACGCTCGTAAGTCACTTTGATTGTATTTAATGTATAATATCCTTGAGCGAGATCAAAATAAAAGCATACACTCTTAAAAAAAAGTTCGTAAAAAGGTAGTAACTGGAAGGAAAATGTTAGTAACAGCCACTGTTACTAACTCTCTGTGACAGTTACTAACCATTTACAAACTCGAAAGCAACAGGCGTGTTGTTACTACCCAAACAGCCAAGTTACTAACTCGAGTTAGTAACAAAAGCTACTTTGCTTATAACCCTTCACAGTGCTGCAAAAACATGCATTCACTCACTGAGTGAAAGTTTTTAATATATTTTAATATATTTTCTCAAACCCTTCTCGTATTCACTTTTTTTGATCATGGCTTGAAGACATATAATTTGTACGACCAACATTTTTAGAGGAATTGATATTTGAGTCTGATTGCATGTCGCCCGAAATTTTATGCTGTCGTGTTTATCTTTGTTCCTCTGGATACGACGCTCGCCTTCGGACCATGGGCCCCTGGGTTTGAATTCCCACCATGCCCAGAAATTGTTTTTTTTTTCTTTTGAGCCAAAATCGCCTTAGATGATTTATCGAGCTCGTCCCGCGGCGTCGGGGAAAGCACGAGTGACGCGAGAAATTATGTCGTGATGACGTCACCATATGATGTTACGTCATAGATCGCCAAAATATGTGACGCCGTTATGCCGTTATCACGACGTCACGTTACAGGATAACGTCATCACACGACATTGTAGCTTGGTCAAAGGTAGATCTATCACGGATGATGTGCAAAAACCACGTTAGGTGCAGATAGCTTTCGGAGGGATAAATACGACGACGGAGAAGAACAAGATGACGGCTTTCGTCTTCGACTCGTCTTACACTCTTAAAAAAGTTTGGAAAAGCTTGTAACCACGAGCAAATAGTAACAGCCGCTGTTACTAGCTTTCTTGGACCATTACTAACTTTTGCTACCTTTTACTACCTACGTTAGCAGACACTTAAAAGTTGCAACGGTTACTACCTCTTGCGTACCGTTACTAACTTTTTGCGATGCACCTGTTAAATGAACTTGCTAAGCGAATCATAGAGTTATTATTACGAGCTTTTACAGCCTGTTCCACTAGCACGGGGATCCATTCAAGATAACTGAGGCGATATTAGTAAGCTTAATACCCCGTGTTGGGTCTTGTGTATTAGGCCCATGTTGAGATGATATTTCGCAAAATATACATATAACATATGATTTTCTTAATATGCTTGATTTAAAAGTTCTTACGCTACGTTACCTCGCGCGCCTAATAAAATTGTACGCTATATAATCTAGGCGCATAACTTAACCTACCTATCCTAAAGCCTAGCTGCCCACTGGCACCAGCTGCGTACCCCAGAGGTAGGGCTATATATACTCCTGGAAACACTTTTTGAATTATACGTGTCGCGTAGCCTTGTCGTTGTGTATGTGTGCTGTTCTGATTCATGTCATACTGTGCATAATTACCTAATGATATATCTGCAATGTTGATGCTCGCGAATTTGACCGTTATAAAAGCAGGAAGACTCGTGATGCGAAAGGATCACGGTTACTAATTTTTTTGGGTAGTAACCGTTACTACCTATTTTACTAGCTAGCAACGAGAGGGTAGTAACCGCTACTAAGTGCGTTTGTAACGGCGAGGGTAGTAACGGTTACTAACCTCCCCTGTTACTAACCGCACTTACTAACAGGTAGTAACATATGTGACAAGTAGTTAGTAAACCGAAGTTAGTAAGTACTACAACCTTTTTTTTAAGAGTGAAGAAGGTACTAAGTTTCCGTTAACCACTCTTTCGAAGCACCAGTCACCCAGCAATACGGGGAAAGGCAGCGCTAAGACAAGTGACGCCGTTTTCAGCGTAACTATCGCATGCAATCGACTCGCAACCCTGACGTTAATGGCTACAAAACCAGCACGCGACGAAACAAACTAGTTTTCAACGGCTTGCACGACAGCTAACCAACGGCAAGGTCGCGTCGAACGTAGTAGCTGAAGGTATCACGCACTTTGGCGAACCGAACATCTGCGCCAGCGCCCTTGCTCATGTGACATCACGGACGCATGCTCCAGCGTGCTGGTACTTCTGACATAGCGGCTTCGATGACGTCAAGACATCATAATCACGTGACGGTTAACATGCTTCCTTGTGATAACGACGCCGCTGCAACGTTTTTTGGCGTCTGTGCATGAATAACAGAAGAACCGCACCCGATGCACCGATAACGTTAACGTGAGATTAACGAGATAACTTCGCGTCCGGCATTGTTGGTACTCCAACATGGCCCATGGTTTCAGTGGCGTCAGTGGAAGGCATCTTAGAACATACCGTGATCACGTCTCGGCAATACTGCAATACTCTGTAATAAGCGTTCGCTACCTTCAAAAATACGTTCGCGGTCGAAGTGTCGTAGACACGAAGTCAGTCCACGCTGAGACGGCCGTGATGGAATTTTGACGGCAACGCCGAAAACAACAACGACAACAACAACCGAACTTCAGCAATCCAGGCAGCCACGCCACGCGCACAACGCGTAATTAACGAAGTATGCTTCAGTTGAACTAATTTAACGAGGACACTGACCTCATCTACTGATAGTGAGAAAAATCTTGATCGGTGGTGAGATTTCGGCACTGCGTTATCTTATTTTTTTTTTCGTGACGTCACAGACCGTGTCAGCGTCTTGCACCGAGGCTGGTTTACACTTTGTACGTAATGCGCTTGCAAAAAAAAAAAATCTATGTTGGGCGAAACAGCACGGTGCCTTAAGATCACACAAAAGTCATCCGTGCTGATAAATGTAGAAATAAAACACGAATTAATTTGGCCCACTTTCGTCGAATAAGTTCAAACACGCAACAATCCTGATTTCGGGGTCTCCTCCACCAACGTCTGCTCAGCTAATGAGATACACTTTCGAAACACATTCACTCTACTAACTGCATTCAACTTCCTTCGGGTATCTTTGCAATTAAAACAGACCGCGCGACGGCTATCACGTGACATCTTCGCTGATCTTATCGATCATCATATCGTCAATTGGCGCTTATGCTATCTCCCATCCTGCATTGCGACAGAAGAGGGTGACTCGCCGCTTGGCCTCAGAAAGCTGTCAGCCGTGTCTTGCGTAGTCATCGCTGCCCTGGGCACTTCACAAACACTCGGCGATCAAGGTGCTGAAATCAGTACCGCGGCACTATGCTACAAGAGAAACATCGAAACCTGCTCCGCATTCGAGAGTGAAACAGTTTTGCTTCGGGTCGTGCGCGGTGTTACGGTCATAGCGGTGTGTAGATACGTTGTTGAAAGCACCACTGGCAACTACGTATGTATACTTGGTTGTACACCGAAACTTTGTTGGAGTGACGCTCTGTGCAACTTCGTTTCAGTCATCAAAGAAGGAGGCCGACCGTACACACGACACACGAATGCAGACGCGCCGATCACACCGCGATTATACAGGCACATAAACTGGCTGAAAACTTCCGTCGGGGGTGCGCGTCGTATTAGATGATGTCACCAGTCGCGGATGGATGGATCATCGCAGGTGGCACTCGAGAATGAAGTAATTAACGCCGGCGGCGATATTGGCACAAGATATCGTCGGCAGTTGGCACCCAAGCGATCGTTCCAACATTCGACGAAGATGCGGCAATCACATAAACACACACGCGCGGCAAACCGTGCCCTTCTTTCCCACACCCGCGTATCGCGCCTTTCACGGGCGCCACGCGGAAACGATTGCAAACCACGACGGAAACGAGAAGAGATCGAGTGCTTCGAAGACACACAAGATGACCACCGATCCTAGCTGTCGCTAGAGGCGCGTCTGTAACAAGCAATCGACGGTCACACTACGACACCGAGCGAGATCACAGTTTGGTGCGAACGGTCTTCTAAGTTCTAAGTTGTAGCGAGGTTAAACGCGCGACTGAGACGGAAACAAGAAGTGATCGAGTGACCACCGCTCCACCGATCCCACCGATCCTAGCTAGCTGTTGCTTGAGGCACAGTCATAACAAGAAATCGGCGGTCTCACTCCCGACACCGAGCGAAATCACTGTTTGGTGCGAACGGTCGGCTGGGTCTTCCAAGTTCTAAGTTGAAGCGAGGTGCAAAAGAATCTGGGAAAGAGAGGTAACGATAAACGTGTTCCCTACCTGTTGCAAAAGTGTTGTCAGTCGATCGGTCAGTCAGTGCAGTGCAGTGAGTTCGATCGCGTTTCGTGAATCCTTCGGCGGCGTCGACGACAAAACGAAGAGTTCGAGAAGAGTCGAGATCAATCCGAGGAACATGAGAGCGCGATGCGCGCGGCACGTCGGCAGGGAGCGTTCTGTTCGCTCGAGCTGTGAGTCGCGCGCGCTGCTTGCGACAGCCGTCGATGAGTCACCTCATCCGTTGCGTGGCGTAGCAGCGCTGCTGCCTGCCGCGGCGGCGCGACTTCACCGACCGTCGCGCGAACACGCGGCGGACACTGCCCCAATCGGCCGTGACGTCAAAAACACGTCACAGGCCCCGCCCGGGATGAGAGCAGTGGAGATTTTTACTTTCCTTTCCGTGGAGGATGCGAGTGACTGAGTGAGAAAGAAAGAGAGAGAGAGAGCAGCAAGGTGTGGCAGGGGACCACGAAGGAAGGCTAGTAGAGTGATCCCTCTCACGGAAAAGACGCGGAAAAGAACCGCCGCTAGTTTGCGCTTCTCGTCACCAGAGGGCGAGAGAAACGCGATGAGCGCCTTTTTTTGAAGGGAAGCCCGAGCAGCTCAAAACATTTTGGCGTTACGTACGATAAGAAAGCTGTGCAGTGCCAGTAAATTACACTCTCTGTAACAGTTGAAGGCGAAAGCCTTGTTCACATTCGGTAGTACATTCAGTTACACTATCGGAATACCAGCAGAACACTCAAGCGCGCGCAAACGAGGACAGAGGGAGGTGTTGACAACACTGTCCTCGCTTGTGCGGGCTGAAGGGTTGTAGTTCTGCTATGCAAATCGACCGAAAATCAGAGCTCTTGCGGAACGCCAGACCTCTTGCATAACGAGCTGAAGTTTTAGAGACACGCTTTAAATTACCTGACGCCATTAGTGACGTAGGTCACGTGTGTTTTTGCGCCACTTCGTTCACCTGCCGTGTTTCGCTCATACCTCACTCCTCAGACACTTGAGGAGTAATGGTACTTGCGCTAACATACACGAAACCGACGTATGAGGTATGACTCGCGCTGTTCAACGCGAGTCATACCTCATACATCGGCTTAACACCCTCGAAAGAGGCATAAATGAGAACCCGGGTACACTTGCAGCAATTAAAGCACTGTAAAATAATAATAAACATAACAATTGAAGATTTCGCGGCACTTTAACTGCGACGGTGACTGGACAGTTAGAAATATCTTTTATTGTCACACAATTCTCTGTGAAGTACTACTGTCGTCTTTTTCCACCTCTATCTTACTAACCGACCAATGGTTTTAAGCTTGACATGTCTAATAGCCACCGCGTACGCAACCAAGACCTCCCGAAGGCAGAATTCCAGAACAAACTAGTATTTGCACTAAACGCCCGTTTGCCTATCCTTGCGGCAATGCGCGGTGTCCCCCTCGAACTCAATTCCTTTTCTGCCCCTGCCGCCCCGCCGGAGCCGCGGGGCGCCGTCCTGTTGAGGAACAATATGCGAAGGGAGGGAAGAATAGACGAAAGACCCCAAGGCCGCCGACACCTGAATGGTGACTGTCGGTAAAAAAGGAGGGGCACGAGACGAACACTTGGTGAGCGAGTATCGTTGGACGTTTTAAATGTGAACATATTCGACAGAGATCTGTCTGGCTGGGTGAAAATTCATACGAAAAAATAATAAACTCTCCAGCCACTTATAGTCCAAAGTTGCTAAAGTTAAAATTTGAACAAATATAACTGACCCGACGTTTCGGGACCGATTCGGTCTCTTCCTCAGCGGTGACTGTTCGGCCGGCTCCGAAGCTAGCGACATTCTTTGGTGGTGTCCTCCTCTCCATCGTCCTTCTTCCCGCCGTTCTTGTTGCTGCTGTGTTTTTTCCACTGGTTCCGTGCACGTACACACTCGGTAAGGTTCCAGTTGAGCGGTTAACATTTCCAGATGTTGTTTGGATATGCCAGGTTAGGTTAGGTTAGGCTCCGCACACACCAGCCCTTCCCGTTGCCGTCCACTCGTACACGTTGTCTACATCAAAGGTACCGCCACCCGAACACACACAGAATGCAATGCTTCCAACGATATAAGCATTGACGACGCCACTTGCATAGCGCAGTGACCCCTGGAAATTTCTCCGTTTCATGTTCTTCTTTTTCTGCTCTTTTTTTCTTTTTCCCCTCTTTCTCTTCCTTCCTCTCTCGTTTTTCGTACAAAACTGTATAAATATGAGTGCAAGCAACATGTACCCTTATTCCTGATGAAGGCCAGCCTCTGGCCGAAACTGTCGAAATAAAAACTTCCGTTGTTACTGTTCTCACGGAGGATCTTCTTTCCCATATATATATATATATATATATATATATATACATATATATATATATATATATATATATATATATATATATATATATATATATATATATATATATATATATATAATATATATATATATATATATATATATATATATATATATATGCAGGCATGGTGGTGGAGTGGCCGTAGCGTTGCAAGTAGTCAAGTAGATCCTCCGTGAGAAGTCACAACGTTGCTTATTTCGACGTTTCAGCCAGAGTCTGGCCTTCATCAGGAATATATATATATATATATATATATATATATATATATATATATATATATATATATATATATATATATATATATATATGGTTGGTTAAAGTGCATGAGCAGATCTAGGTCTAGGTGAACGTTAAAGAACCACAGGTGGTCGAAATTTCCGGAGCCCTCCACTACGGCGTCTCTCATAATCATATCGTCGTTTTGGGACGTTAAACTTCAGATATTATAATTACTAGTGCATGAGCATCTGCACCTGAAAAGCGTGGGTTGGACGAAAAAAAAAGTTGGCACACAAGTGTAAGGTAAGTGAAGGTGTAAATACTGGAGGATTCATCAGAAATAATTTAAGAGAAGTGGAACCGTCAAATTGAATTCAAGTTATTATAAAAATGATCATGGAGATTTACAGATTTTGGTCGAGCGCATCTATCTGTACAACAAAGTAATCTATGTAACGAAGTATTGTTTCCGCCTCGGCTGCCTCGCGAACGTCTTGCAACGAACATACTTGTGCATGCAATAACTTTGAAGGTCCCCAACATTTCGTTATAAAGGCATCTCACTGTACAGAAGAATACAAGTCAGAAGTGTGCATTTGCATTGTAAGGCAAAGAGTAGTATTTTGCTGTTTGAGTCGGGATTGTGCCGGCTGCTTGAGGACAAAAAAAAAAAAAAAAAAAGCATTCCGCGGGACAGCAAATATTTGCAAAAAGGGTGAGACAAGTGTCTGTTGCAACGAAAATCCGGAAACGACTCAGAATCGCAGTGGCGGCAGTGCAAGACCAAGATAATCACTCGGCAAGGCACGGTCGTTTAGAAAGAAAGCACCCGCCTCCAAGAAGCGCTGGTATTGAAAACGGATGGAAGTGTATACCAGGAAAGTCAACCTCGCATCCAGGGGAAGTGTATACCGCTCAGAGTGTGTCGACACAGTTCTCAACTTACTGCATGCAACTCTGGGGTCAAGGCTACGGAATGAAGGAGGCCGAATGTGGTCATCACAATACGGGGAATAAGTTCCCGCGATGCATTCGAGTCTATGTCACGCGATAATTTCTGTGCACAACCTGCCGCTGACGTGTGATCGGTTTTTTTTTTTTTTTTCCTTTAACTGACGATTTCGATCTTTACGCTCCGTTTACCCCTAGAGAAAAAAAAAAAAACCACGAGAAGAGAACTTTCCGGGGAGTGTTGAATGCGTTAACTGTGAGAGCTGAGAGCCAATTACTATATATTTTGAATACGTTTAAAGCTAAGAATTGATCTCATAAGGCAATCGTTCGACCGATTTGAACATCATATGTTCGAATTTGAGAGAGAAATATGTATTTTAAATGTACGAGCTTTTGAAGATGTTGCAACCGGTTACTACTTTTCACAGAAAATTAAAAATAGAGCCACACACACACACACACACACACACACACACACACACACACACACACACACACACACACACACACACACACACACACACACACACACACACACACACACACACACACACACACACACACACACACACACACGCACGCACGCACGCACACACACACACACACACACACACACACACACACACACACACACACACACACACACACACACACACACCCTATCACTTAGAAGCATCTTATATGGTTCAAACATCCAGTCTTAATATCAAGCATCATAAACGATAACAACAACAACACATAAGCATAGAATGCAGTCACATAACGAAACTAAACCACACGAAGTCCTAAAACCAAGCAATAATACTAAAACCACACATAAGCGCAAAGTAACATAATTGCATAACAATACTAATGTTCACTTCACACTAAGCTTTAAAATAAGTTAGGCGGAAAAAATCTGCATAAGCACAAATCTTAATCACCTAGCAACGCTGTGCGTAAAACACAAAGTCGAGGGAATAAAATATATACGCGATATCCAGCCACGTGACCACCGAAATACGTCGACACACAGGGTCCAGTCAAATTATATGCGCACAGGAAGCAGGATATCGATTCAGGATTTTGTAGGTTACGACGGTATAATCGTTAAAGAAAAAAAAAATTATCAAAGCACGAACTTTTCCCAATTCAATAAACATGAACAGTAAACAGTTCCGTGAACCGACTTATTGTGACTATTTGACCTTGTGACTATTTGATACCGGCTAGCCCGCCCATATACCCTCCGTAAACTGACTGTTCAAATCCTCTCAAGCAGCAAAGGGTGATACATGAGTTTGCAGGTTTTGCGAAAATTGTTATCTGTTTGCGAATCTTCTAATCAATAGTGAAGCTCGCAAGTTGTTGTTGTGCCGTATATATGCAAGCGGTCATAAAATGCTTAGTTTCACAATATTGACATACTTCATACTGATATCTGTTGCGGTGTACACAGTTGTAAACTTAATGTTTCAGTTTGTCTTTTTTAAAAAATCATTAAGCGGACTGTTGGTACATGTTTCAAATGTACACGCAGCAGAACACTGCCCCGCAAAAGATTCGAGGCGACTATACGTGGCGCTGTGCATTTTCGAATGAATCCTCACTCGGGGAGAAGACATTGCGAGTTGGGGGGGGGGGGGGTGCAGCCCCCCCAAATTTTATTGGTCAGCCCGCTTCCCCAATGATATGTCCTGCATCGTCATTGGCTGAAACATTCTCTTACGAAAATTTTTAGCGTAAGACGTTCTTGTGAGTACGGGCCATTGGACGCCCACCTCAGACTGACGTCATGAGCCGGACGGTAGGTTCCCCCGCCTTCGGAGAACATTGCCGTGTGCATGGGCGGGACTACTTCTTTAGTCGCGAAGGCTATCGGCTGCCGCGTTTCGGTCATGTGGGCGGGGCTTCTCCGGACTTCGTAAGTTGCATTCGACTATAAAATATAGTTACGGCGCGCAGGGGCGTAGCCAGAAATTTTTTTCGGGGGGGGTTCAACCATACTTTATGTATGTTCGTGCGTGCGTTTGTATGTGTGCGTGCCTATATACACAGGCAAAACTGAAAAATTTCGGGGGGGGGGTTTGAACCCCCCCAACCCCCCCCCCTTGGCTACGCCCCTGATGGCGCGTTAATTAATTCTACCCTCCATGGGCGGGAATCGCATATGCGACCTGTTAGCAGCTTAACACCCGTAGCCCGCTATGCCACCGCGGCGCGGGTTGCCGCGAGTTTCGAAAAGCGCTCTTTCGTGGGAAAAGCCTTCCTCATCGAGCCGTGCGAGCGATCTGAGCAACAACACTCGGCCAGACAGACAGACACACACATGGTGCGCGATGGCGCGCTACCTGCGCCGGCAGCGACCTCCGTCGGGCTTATGCCGTACTACGTGGTTGAGGCTGATGCGAATCATATGCGCCGAGGACGAAGCCGCCGTGGCCGCCGCTTGTGTGTGTGTTGTGACTCATAGCAAGCGGCGCGGCCGCCGGCACAAATCAGCGAGGGCACGCGCTTCGAAGGCTGACTCTTCACAGCTGACTTGCCGCCACAGGTGCGTGAGCGCGCATGTCGCAAGGTCAGCAGAACACGCACCACAATGCTGGCTATATACCTCTGTAGTTTTGACAGCGTAGTATAAACTCGCGTGCGAGAAGGCGCGGCAGTTTTCACGGTTTGTTGATGGTTCGTCTGTTGTACGCCGTTGAGCCAAGGGGAGCGCATATCTGTCATAGGCGGCTTTATATATGCGCAAAACGCGCCTCAGCGTATTTGACGACGAGGACGTATGCGCAACTGCTTCGGAGCACGGCGGTGAATTGGCGAGGCTCGTCGACGGTGTGTTGTCAATCAAATGAGACGCTGTGCGCCTGTGCTGGCGTCCTGACCTTTCTCACACTCCTTAATTTTTAATGTATAAGCTAAGTAGGGGTGAGGTGTTGACGCTCCATGCGCAGCTTTATGTACCATATGTACCAGACCACGGCTGGTCTGGAGGCGCGCGCCTCGCTCGCTTAAGGAGCGAGCGCGCCAGCCTACTAGCGCACCGGCCGTGACCCCAGACCCCTTGTGCGCAGGGTGGTTTCACGGGTGGGGGGAATAGGGAGGGGACGATGATCCGGTTCCTTCCCCCCCGTATAGAGTCTATTTGCGCAGGCACATGTTGCACAAGTTGCGCCCCCCTCTTCTTAGGTGGCTAGGGGGGGCGCCCGCACCCCCCCCCCCCCCCCCACCCGTGCTCACGCCTATGGTACCAGACCTGCCCACAGCTCGGAAAAATCTATATCTGCCACTGATTGTATAATGTACTCCCCGCCTATCCCTCTGTTGAGAGAGTGAGTATGTCAGACTGAGGACGCGTTAGTTCGTGCGTTTCTTTTGTGTAGTCTTGTGATAGTCGACAACGTTGCGATGCCAGCTATCATGTAAGAGATGAGTAGCCGAAGTTGGACATAGGCACCAACCCCTCTTTAAGTGCATTTGTAACAAACAAACAAACAGACAAACAAACAAATAACTAATTAAATAAATAAATAAATAAATAAATAAATAAATAAATAAATAAATGAGGAAAGCAACATGGCGATATAACGTGCTGGTGATCGGGGTATGAAGGTTATCCACTGTTTTAACGCGTTTCGCAGAAGTGTCGGCGTCGTTGGTTGTGAGCGAAAAATCTAGAAAAATGCAAATGAAATAAATAATAAAATCTTCGATTTGAGGGAGAATCGAATTCAGGCCTTCTGCCTGCAAGCAGGTCTTCTACCACAGAGCCACGCCAATGCTTGAAACTGCTCGGGAAAAAAAAGGAAACACTATTTGAATGTCAGGGTGGTCGGAGAGAGTCTCCTGAACGCATGTAATATTGCGTGGAACAGATAAGCGTAGAATCGCCGCCAAGGCCGTCAAAACATGTGAAGCTGCGCAGCGAGTTGGGGTGTTTTTAAACGCCCAACCATTAACAAGCGCTCAAACATATTTAAGCATCATCATCAACAAAAGCATCACATCAACACACTGACCAGCCGCGTAATATAGTGTTGCGCGTGTTGCCGTTACGGACGCGGTAGTGGGACCCTCCGCTGATTCGCAAAAGGAAGCATCATGGCGTAGGGGGCACTTGGCAACTGTACTTGCAGTAGGCATTCTGACACAGTTTGAACGGCCAATGTTACGTGCGCAGGACGTTTGTTTCCTTACGGCAACGGTTGAGCTGTTGCGATCGGCGAGCCGCTCTCTCTGCCGCGGAGCGCCGGACGGAATAAAGGCAGCCGCTTCACTTTGCGGAGATAAGGAAGAGCGCGAAGACGCCCGGCTGTTTCTCATGTACCAGGGGGTGCATGGTTGCAATCGCTCGGAACAACACCATTGTCGCTAGTGCCGGAGCCGAAATGCGACACACGGAGCCTTTTGTGCCCCAGGAAAGGCCGCGACGCCGTGTTTCCGCCGAAGACGGGCCTCGGACCACCGCGCTGTGCGTCTCCAGCTGATAGGTCGTCTACGCTCAAATCAGCGCCAGCTGCCCAGACGCATACCGTTGGATTTGCCTGGCCTGCGGCCGCTGTTCGACAGCACGGGTGGTCGGCCCGAGGAGCGAAGCGAGGGGCCCACCACACCCCGCATGCCGGAGGCATGTTTTCCCCGATGCGACATCGTTGAGAGTAGCGCAGTCGGGAGAGCCTCAAATTCCAACAAGGCATTCACCAAGAACCGAAGGCAGGCTAGCGATTCAGCAGGCGATGCGATACGCACGGGGCCCGATTGCGCTGTCGCGTTCTACTCTTGAAGGCGAAGCTCAAAGGTTTTTTACAGAAGCATGGTTCTCATTCAGTCTAAATCCAATGTTGCCCTCGCATAAAGACAAAATGTTCCGCAGGATGTTGCACTCGCTGTAACACGTGACGGCGAAAGCCTGTTACACACTTGGTAATGCATCGAGTTGTACAATCGGGGACCGCGCTTCTTGCAAGACGCAGCGAAACGCAGCGTTAGAGACACGCAATCATTGAATTACCGTTTGACGTTACCTACACACTCGACAAGCTTTCTGCACGTCACCTGGTGTTACAATTCCTCCGGGAGCGGCCCACTTTTGACCAAGCGACGATGTTGACCGATGACGTCACATTATGACGTCGTATGAGGTAATAATTATGACGTCGTAAATCTCGGAGATTCGTGACATCTTGACGACGTTACATGATAGTGTCACAACATGACGCCGTGACGGCAGCGCATGGTGACGTCACGACGTGACGTCGCATTATGATGTCGTCATATGAGGTAATATGGCGCAACAAACAGATATGTGACGTCATTATGAAGTCACGCAGTAACGTCACAATATGACGTCATGATGACTGATCATGGTGACGTCACGGCATGGCTTAATTAGTGAAGTAGCCACTCGGCGTCGAACTTCCTGCGGGATCGGCCCACCTTTGAGCAAGCGACGATGTTGAATGAAGCCACGTGCTGATGTCGTCATGCGAGGTAACACGACGTCGCGAATTTCGGGAGATCTGTGGCATCTTGATTACGTCACGTGATAGCGTCACAACAAGGCATCATGATGACGGCACATGGTGACGTCACGGCATGACGTCATTAGTGACGTAGGTCACGTCGCTTTTGTACCGCACTCATTCGCCTGCCGTGTTTCGCTCAAGGGCCCTTAGTAACTATTCTTAATAAACTACTCGGGTTGGCTGTGCCTGAATTATTATTATTATTATTATTATTATTATTATTATTATTATATTATTATTATTATTATTATTATTATTATTATTATTATTAGTGTCGCACATTTTATGAATTCTTCCCTTGCACACGCATAGTTGTATACATGCAATTTTATTTTTCATTCTCCTTCGATATTTCTCGTGCTGCGTTGTATTCTTGCCCCGTTGTGTTGATTTTTTGTCTGTGCATTTTTGCTCTTTTTATATGTATTTTTTCCTGAGAACTACCTTTATTGTATTGTTTATTTCTTTATTGTTTTATTATTTTCTTGCGTGCGCCAGCACAAAGGCATTACAGTTGTTCCTGGTCATTTTAAACAAATAAATAATTGATTGGTTGGTTGGTTGATTGATTGATTGATTGATTGATTATTGCAATGAAGCGCGAATGTAAATAGCGACACGGTAGAGTTTGCCGCGTTTGTGCCTAACGACAAATAGACAATAGCTTCTCTCCGCATGGTTTATTTTAACCGGGTAATCCGTAATTCTCACGTGGTGTGTCACCGGTTCCGTGTCGTATGTCGGCTAGGAATTTGTACGGCTGCAGTGGCGGCGCTCGTGGGAAAAGCTGACTGTGTGGTCCAGCAACGCGGCAAGCGTGGGGGTCCCCGAGGTGATGAATCACCACTGATGAGAACAGCCAGCTAACAGATTCCCGGTACACCTCAGACGAATGGGTGCGGGGAACTCGTTTAGACGTTCCTTCGTGGTCTTCGATGTTTCGGTTGCTTAGATTTATTTCTTATTTTATTCACTTATGTAAGCCACGAAGGGCTCATACACGAGTGGACATGCAAACAGTACTGGCGTATCGTCTCATTAAGGCGAAAGCCTTAGATGCCTCATCAAAGGCGAATAGTGACCGGTCGGCGCGTCAACGCGAGTGACGCAAAAATCATGATGTGATGGCGTCACCCTAACGTCATCACTAGAGGCCAGATTTTTAGGCATTAAAAAAGTGCGTTTTAGGCGTGTAACGTACGAACAGTATTGGCAACAATCAGTATCAATGTGTGCATGCCAACGGAACGCGCAATAATAATAATAATAATAATATATAATAATAATAATAATAATAATAATAATAATAATAATAATAATAATAATAATAATATAATAATAATAATAATAAAATAAAAAGAGCCGTGCAGACACTGCGTGTGTGCAAAAAAGTTGTGGCTGCTATAAACGAGCAAACATTTGGCGAGTTGGTAGGTTATACATACATGGCCATGGTGGAAAAATAAGCACCGCTACTTCTAATTCGCAGAGATGAGAGAGAGAGATGAGAAACGCAAGCGTCGCCCGTATATGTTTGCTCGCCTAAAGAGAGATTGAGAAACAGCATGCAGTTTGTGTTGTCTAGCGTACCACAACTTATTGTGTTGTCTACGCACAACTTATTTACGCGCAATATCTCCGCAGCTTTTTTTACCCGTTTTTAACAATATTATTACACGTTCTATCGCATGCACATGTTAATAACGATTGAACATTTTAGATACTGTGTGCACATTCGACAGCATACCCACCGTGCCTTCTTTTCTTTAACACGAGAGCCCTATGTTTGTCGCTCCCCTCCGGCGAGATTTTGCGAGGCTTCGCGAGAACCGTCAAAAAAAAAAAAAAACACACTCACACACACACGTCACATTCTCGCGAGCGAGGATGATGTCACATGATGACGTCGTTATGGCTTCACAGATCACCAAAATTTGCGGCGTAGTCACACCACCGCATACGATGATGTCATCACATGACATCACACGACCCCATTATGACGCCACAGCTAGACCACAATTTTATGACGTCATCGTGACGTCATGACAAGGTTACGATGTGCTTGGTCAAAGGTGTGCATATCTTGGTGGCAGTGCAGAAACCTTCGAGGTGGGAGGGGGGACCGCTACGATCGTCTAAGAAAAAGAATATGGCTTTCGACTTGTCTTGTAGCCAAATGCACAAGGGACCTTGTGATTCTATAAACATAAACTAGGTTCTTGCACTTTACATGAGGTGTGGCCGTCGTACGTTTTTTTTTGTTTTTGTTTTTGTTTCCCTGTATTTTTACTTACATTGCGTACACCTACGAAGCGTTGCTTCAGAGCGCGCACTTTCACAGTGCTTCGATTCCGAATTTGAGTGCAGGCTTGACTGATACCCTCTGTGGTATAGTACAGTTCATTGCATCAGGCACGTGTCGCGCTGCTGAGCCCGAAACCGCGGGTTAAATGCCGGGCCACGCTGTTTGCGTTTCAATACAAGGCGAAATGCAAGAACACCCGCGTGTGCTTACAACATTTAAATGCACGCCAAAGAATTCCAGAAGGTCAAATTTAATCCGGAGCCACCGATTGCGGCGCCCTGTCTCATTATCGCGTCGTAGCTTCGGCAAGTGAAACACGAGGCTTTGGTTGTATATAGTTTGTTTCATGATAGACTAAAGCGCTTCAAGTCAGACGACATGAGTCATCGCATGTATACGTTGGAATGTATTCGGTGTACACAGTACACTCATCGCCTGCTCTTAGACAGCCAACCCTCTATATTAGAGTACACACAGTAAGATAAGAGTGGATTTACTACACTCTTATCTTTGCACTCTTGATGATGTTCTTGTTTGTGTGCAGTATGAATCACACTTGTCTAGAGCGCACCCAGCTGGCCGCTTCAGCCGCCATTTTGCAAAAATATGCACAGACCCATGCCGTAATGATACTAAACGTAGTCATACAGCATGCTAGGCCCTCGTGCTGTATTCAAGCGCGAATGGAAGCTTGCAGTCAATGCGAAGCAGCAGCTGCGGACGGCGTCGGCGTCCACAGCCACGCGCTCGACACCACTCTAGACGAGTGTGATTCAGATTGTGCCCGCTACGCTATTGTGCCGGAAACTGGAGGTTAAACTTATGAAAGAAAACAAACCCCTCCCCCCGCCCCTGAAAGGAACAAACAAAATTCATGAGTCAGCTTCAAGTGAACATATTAACTGTGATCAATTTACTCTCTTGAGCATGCCTCAGACATTTTTTTGGAGGGGGGGAGAGGGGGGGTGGGGAGTCTTGGCTCGTTTACTTAGTTTAACCACCGGTTTCCTGCCGAGTATCACGAGTATACTAGCCGTAATATCGCTAAGGCTAGCATCGTTAGTAGTATTTTTTCCCCTATATAAAGGCAACGTCACTAAGCGTTACTAGCCTTAGGATTTTTTCCCCTGGGCAACGTGCGTTATGGAAATAGTAGCAAACTTCAACGAGACAAACTGAATTATTGTTCAGTCTGCAGTTTTGTGATGTATCAGTTATTCAATCAGTAATTGAACCAGGTCTAGCCCTGTGTGCAATAAAGTACATACGGCAAGTTATTCAAAAGCGGGTGCGGGAATTTTTCGTAATTAGTTTATTAGAATCTGGCATGTAGTACTACTGCGGCTGTGTCAAGTACGCAGTGCACATCTTTTAGTGCATTTCGATGCCTTATGTATGTTCTGCAACGTAAAAAAGAAAAACAACTCTCTCTGAAACCTGAGGTAAACAAAGGTGTTGTGGTCCGCAGATTCCGCTTTTATTTAAAGTAAATTCCTGAATCCGGAAAAGCTAGTTATTTTGACTTCAATGGTATAAAAGCATCTAAGGCTATACTGGGTCAGCATAGGCTGGCAAGTGATATATAATCATCATCAGCCTGACTGCGTCGCAAACTAAGTCTTGCAGGTGGTCGCGCATTAAAAGTTCCTGTGCCTAAAGCCAAATGTATACTTAACGAACACAGGCAGCCTAGTTGGCTCGGAACGGTTAACTGGGCAAGTTGGTGTGTTTTCCATCAGAAC